>NW_016690206.1:4110616-4129077 GCF_001604755.1 Lepidothrix coronata | reverse complement strand
AAGAAAAAGAAAAAGAAAAAGAAAAAGAAAAAGAAAAAGAAAAAGAAAAAGAAAAAGAAAAAGAAAGAAAAGTACACACCTCTTGAGAACTCTGAGATTTATTTATCATCCTGAGATGGAATAGGCTGGCTGCTTTGGGTTGAGTTGAAGTGGACTTTGTTTTGCAGAGGAGTGATGTTATCACTGCTTAGACTGCTACTGTAGTCATTCTCACATTTTCTTGGTGATCTTTCACACCAGTTTGCTCCTGTGATGTATTTGATCTTGACTGGCTGCCAGAAGCCCACTCAGCTATCTCCTTCTGCTGAAAAAAAACAGGGAGAGAAAAGAAGATGGAAAAGCTCATGGATTGAAATACAGACTGAGTGATTGTTTATCAATTACCATCATGTCCAAAACAGAATTCACTTGGGAAAATCAATTTAATTTATTGCCCACTAAAAATAGTTGGATGGTAAGAAAAAAGATAAACACTAAAATACCTTCCTTCATTCCCAGTTCTTCTCAGGCTCCAATTCCTCCCTTCATTCCTGCTGTATTCATCAATACAGGTGCTAAGAGGCTGCTTGTGAAGTAATCTAGACTATAAATGAACAAATGAATAAATAGATAATTCTATGGGTACCATTCAAATGGGGTAAAGAAAAGACATACTTTAATTAAAAAGTTCCAAACCGTTTTTGCTTCATTGCCAATGATTTCATAATTAGTGTTGAGTTCCATTATTTCACCACCTTTTTTTCACTCCCATTTCAAACCCAAAAAACTGAGAGAAGTTTCTTTCCTCATGAAAGAACCTTTCACAAGCATTGCCTATCTTTTGTGAGTATCCTCCTTTACGACACAGCAGACTGTGTCAGAGAAGAAAGTTAACTGCAGGCTGACACTGAATTTTCTGAGTATATACTTTTGTTAATCATTTTTCACAGTTGTACAGTTAGTTTCCTAGAAAGAATGAGCTTTGTAACACTATTTATTCACTATCTCAAAAGTTTCTGTAGGGTTACATCTTCTGTACTCTCCTCAGCAACCATAATTATATGGCACTTGAGCCTCAGGAAAGAAAGATAGACATTCCAATGAGACAAACACAGAAATTTCCCACAGACTGCCCTGAGCTCTGTAATATACCTGTCTTAAAAAACAAAAACCAAACCAAACAAACAAAAAAACCCAACTCAAAAGAAATTCAAAGATTCAGCAACTTTTTCATCAAAACAGTACACTAGGAAAAGAAAGAAGGAACATTGATGTGCATGCATCGTTATAACCATGACAGTGTCTAGATCAGGAGGCCACACCAATAACTTTTCCTGATGAAGGTATTTTGGTTGGTTTTCTTTTTTGTTTATTTTGGAGGGGCAAGGTAGGAGGGTGGGATGGACATATATACATACATTTCTCTTGATTCTTAACTTCTAGATGCCATAATGACAGACAGTATAAGCATTTGAGTCTACTGATTACCTTTATGGGTTTTTTTAGGCTAGCAAGGGATATTGACTCTCCCTGTTAGTCTTGAGGAGGCATGGGATTTAACTTACTTGCTTTTCTGAAAATAGATAAGACTAATGGAACTTTACCATTCTCAAAAAGCTGTCTTCATTTTTTGTCCAGATGAGCAGTCCTGCTGAACAGTTAGTGATAAAAATGTCCGTAAATATTAATTTCTTTGGGATTATCTTTGCAGCTAAGCTTGGCACACAGATGACCTCCAACTGTTTAACCAGGCAAAAAAGTAATCCAGATAGCTGATGGCAAAAATCCTCTTTAGAGTTTGATGACTTGTGACAGATCATTTTTACAACTTTGTTCTGCTGGTTTGTTGCAGAGAAAGAAGTATTCCTCCCCTCTTGACATGCTTTTCAGATAACCTGAAATAGTGGAAATTGTTGCTGTTATATAGGTAAAATTATTATTTGTAAAGCTGTATTATGTACTATGAAAAAAATAGTTGCATCTAACAGGATTTCATATCAATATGAAATCCGTTTTAATTACTCTGGATTTTTATTTTCCCCCATCCCCTGCATATGCTGAAAAGCAACAATAGAGATGATTCATTTCAATTCCATTAGTCCTAGGCAAATGAGTGTCTTTTAAATTTTTAGTCAAGTTGCAAGTTATCTGGGTAAACTTCAAACTAGAGAGGTGGAAGATCTAAAAAAAAGGAATAGGGAATGATGTTCACTTAAATGAACAGTGCTCAATAGACCTTTTTCTTTCAAGGAAAGTGAGATACATAAAAAATACCTAGCCAAAAATAGGGTAAAGAGCTTCTACTCAGTCAGCCTTCTTCCCCTGGCAAGGAGTGAAGGACCTTTACACTTCCAGCTATTGGACTGCCTGAATTTGTCTAGACATTTGTCAGCTCAAAATTTGGTTAGCAAAGTGCATTCTGACATCTTGAAAAGTACTAAGAAATAAAAACTTGTGAAGAACAGCTTTGTCCTTTTATATATCTTATAAAAAAGTCTTTACAGACTTTCATTTGCTTTTAATCCATAAACTATACCAAATTTATTGACTCACAGTGCTCTTGATCCCATATAGCCTATAGTGTCTTCTTTATGATCACAGGACATGGGTGAGCTATTATCACACAAAATAAGTGAATGCTGAAAAAAATTAGTTATCATTTAATGAGATTTATTTGATGAATAGATGGATAACTTTGACAAAGAGAGGAAAAAAAAAAAGAAACAAACAAACCCCCAAAACTCAATTTCTCATTGCAAAACCAAGCTATTTTTTAAGAGTATCTTAAAAATCAACTAGGATGAGACAAAATTTTACATTCAGTCTGATTTCAGATATTTGGAGTTTGCCATCTAGGCAGAAAATCTGTATGGGAAAATTTGCTTTAAGTTTATTTATTGATTAAGGCAAACCTTTAAGTGAACAGTTTCAGCTGAGGTCAGGTACCAGAGAACAATACTCAAATCTGTTTGATCACCAAAGAACCTAATGCTGTATTGGATTTCAAAGATGTGTCAGTCCCTATGTGTTTACTTGTGTTTAATTGAAACATGAATCTTAAGGGATAATGATTTTAGGTTTAGTCACAAGGAAGATGAGATTTGATTTTATTTTACTGTTTCTTGGGTAGGGTAACTCTGGATTTGTCCACTGGATACTGTTTGACTTCTTACTGAATTCAGCACTGCCACAATTTTATGCGGTTTACAAGAACGATGCCTTGTTTACAAGAAGTAGATGCCTTCTTAAAATCTGCTGATTCCTTGTTTGGTACCCATTTAGGTACATCTGTTATTCAGGTGACAGCCACAGATGCTGATGATGCCAACTACGGAAACAGTGCCAAAGTGGTGTATAGCATCCTCCAGGGGCAGCCATATTTCTCAGTGGATCCAGAAACAGGTTAGCAATTTGTTCAGTCTTACTTTTTGCAATAACAGAGACAGGATGCAGGGACCAAAACACTTTTTCCTTCCATTTCAATACTAGAACAGGTTTATGACATCTTATGACTTGATACAAAGCTGATACCATTAAATGAAAACTGGAATCACAATAAAAGTACATCTTTTCTGTTAAGATGAAATTATTGAAGAAGAAGTGTTTTAAATGGTATGAGTAAGATTTCCAGAAGATGACTGTTAACTGTAAAAGGTCAAAAAGAACTATCAAAATGAGTCACAAGCCTATTTTACACCAATTTCTAGGAATTTCATGTGTTTGTCCTTAAGAAAAGGAAATAGGAGATTAACAAATTCACACTATAGGGTGAAAACAAAAGAAAAATCTCATAGGTAATTAATTATTTCTAAAAGTTTGGAATTGATTCCTGACCACTGACAATTTTTAACTGAAGATGCTTTTTGAAACTGTATTCTAATTCCAACACTTATTAGAATGAAGCAAGAATGTAGTGGTTTGGAAAAAACCTTTCCCCCCTGGGGCTGGTGATAGTCTGCCCCAGGGGTAGTGTTTTTAATACTGGGCCAATTAAAAAACTTGGTGCCCCCTGCAGAGAGGCGGCGGCGTGGTGCCCAATCGGCGAGCCAGAGGGCTGCAACCCGTGGGCAGACACAGCACTGGAGCGGAGCCAGCGCGAGCGGAGAGGTGGCTGGAGCATGAATGTTGTAAAGCACAAATGAAAGTCTTTTTCACTGTTATGCAGAAAATTGTATATGAAAAACCCAAAAATTTAGAAAAATGTGTGAGCTTTGTATATCTATAATTCAAAATTAGGGTTCAAAAAAGAAACATTCAACCACAGCCTCTCCTCTAGACGAGTCCTAAGGGACTCAAGACTCGGCAGGAATTGCATTAGCTTGTTCCTGCATGTTATCAAAATTGTTCTAGTTTGAGAACTGAGAATTTAAGAGCTGCTTTGCCCAGAACTCCTGAAGTTCCTAATCCATTGAGCATAATCAGAAGATGGCTAAAGTCCTTTTGAAACAATTTCCTTTTTAGAATACAGCAAGGGCATGGTATAAAAAAGAAAATGAGTCACAAGGCTACAGTTTTAAAAGGGAGCAAACCGATTTTGCCTTGGATAACAGTGTTTGGCTTTTTCCTGCCTTTTTCAATTTCTCTCCTTTTTCTCTTTTCTCCAGTCCCTTACACAAACATCTTTAACAAGCATGATCAGCAAAACAGGACCAGGACCACATGGACAATAACTGATGGTAGCATATGGTTAGGCAGGCAGTTGTTTTGCGGCAGACCTGGGCTCTCACCTTTGGTTCAGGGATTATCTTTCATTTTAAACCAATTTACTGTTTAATGTTACATATACTAACAAGTCTAGGTATGGTAATCAGAATCTGGTAATCCTGGATCAGACATAAATACCATAATCACTAAACTACAATGGGTTTTTTTCTCTCTTTCTAGAAGTAGAAATTTTCCAGAGTTGTTTTCTGGTTTTTGGGTGGTTTTTTGTATAATATCTAACATCCTATAACAAAAGCATTCTTCTGAGAAAGGAAGGGCAGGGGTGGGAATCCTCCAAGCAGAAAAGGACAGAATATTTAAATTTTTCCACTTCACAAGAGAAAACTCTCATCACACCAGCCCTGCAAAGCCACCACCCTTCTAAATAAAAATAAGAAAAAGGAAAAAAAAACACAAAAAAGCTCTTCTTGGTTTTCTAAAAAAAAATGTGTATGCCCACTTTAATGAAAAGGTCTTTTGGTTTTCTCACCTGAGGCCCCTATTCTTTTTGTGTGCCATACAAGACCTTGATGTATTTAAATAACATTTATGAAATTTTTGAAACTGAACACCCAAAAAAGAATTTTCCAACACTAATTTTACAATCTTGTCCAATTCTTTTGTTAGCTATAGCCCTAGCTGATTTACAGTGTCCATCACTGAGCATTACAATCTATGATCTATTGCGGCCCAGAATAATGAATACAGGGCATGTTAGAGTTAACCTTGTGTTATAATATCAAAACTTCACCAGAGCTGGACATAACACAATGTATTAAAATAATAACTGGGATTAGTAAATGAAAAATTTCATTAATTCAACAGATATATTGATATTTTTGTCATTGAAAGAATAATTAAATTGATTTAGCACATCAAAAACAATGACTAATGTCTCTGTTACATTTATTTATCTTTCTCCTTAAGATCACAGTAAATCAGTTATAGATTGAAAGGCTTATTGCTGTATATCTTGTTGTGATTGCTATGGATTATCATCTGCACAGTATATCTTATATGAATCCATTTAAAAATTCTGAGTTCAAAGTGGGTGGTGCTTCTCCTTCACCGCTCTGTCTCTCCTTTTTCTCACTTCTTCAAGGCATAATCAAGACTGCTTTACCGGATATGAGCAGAGAAAACAGGGAACAGTATCAAGTGGTCATCCAGGCCAAAGACATGGGAGGCCAGATGGGAGGACTATCAGGGACCACCACCGTGAATATCACACTGACTGATGTCAACGACAATCCACCTCGCTTCCCCCAGAGTATGGAGCATCTAATAGTTCTGTTTTCCAAAGAACCTTTCTAGAATCACCTGGTTTGCTTTGCCCACCTGGAAACTTCTTTTTTTTTTTTTTTCATTATTTTGGTAGTGTAAATACTGGCCCACTGCTGTGTCTGTTTACACTGCAGCATTATTAAGGCAAATGGGAATCTCTGCCTACATTTTTTTTAATAGCAAATTATTTCTTGGAATGATAAACTTGCTTCTCACTCTTATTCTGCTTACAGGTATATAAGATGTAACAATGAGTTAGGCTAACTGAAGGGACTTGAAAGCCTTCAGAGAAATTTAATTACAAAATACACTTTTAGTTCTGTATGTTTAGGCAAGCAAATAGGTCAGCAAATTTTCTAATGTTCTGCCCTGCCCAAAGTTGATCAGGTGGTATGCTGTGCTTGCAGTCTAAACATTTGCTTTAGGTACTTGTAATTTCTGTTCAGTTCTTGATGTTGAGTGATTTTGAAAATCTAGGCCAGTCTGACACAATAAAGTTTTTTTTTAATACATCTGTAGAATAAAAAATGGCAAATAACAGAAAGCTGCACAATACAAAAAGCTTTACAGTAGCACACTGCAGATCTTTTCATCCTAGGCCTCTGGTTTAAATCCAATCTCAAATTGTTATAGTCAGTGTCTGATAACTGTTTGATAGGCTGCAGATAGGAGAAATTTACAGCCTCAGTTCAGTGCCTGCTGGAAAAATGTCCACATTATAAATTTTGAATTGCTCGTTCATGCTGATGAGGGACCTGGCTCTCTTTCAGATTCACTAAGGATGGAACAAACAGAGCTGATTTAGAAAATGTTCCTCCAGACTTGAAGAAACTTGAAAAGGACTTCCGTACCATGACAATAAGTACATCCAGAGCAGTACAAACAGGTCAACCTAGAGCAGATTTTAAAAAAATAATGAAAAACTCTGACAGGATGGAAGAATGAATTACAAATAACTATTTTAATCTCTATCCATGATAACCGATAACTTTAAAAAAAGAAGAGAGAGGAAGTACTGCAACATTCATAAAGAAAAGACAATTTGAATTCACATTCAGAGTGAATTCACTTCTTGAGAATTCACTTGCTGAAAATCAACTTCACATGACAAACTCAAACAGCAATTTTTAGCTAAATTGCCTGTTTGACTTTATGAGGGGATACTTTTTAAACATGTATAGCATGAAAGAGCCTGTTATATTTCGGTAAATAAGGATTCTTGAACCTAAATTATAATTTAGTATAGTAGATTGCATTGCAAGCCTTGCTGTTGAATAAAATAAAATAAAAAATGAAAAATGTATAGAACTGCAAAATAACTTAAGGTTTCCAATCTCCTCAGCATGTGTTCCTTATGATGTTCCACTTTCAAAATTAACTAAAGGCTCAGGTCTATGGAAGTTCTTATGATTATTTCAATAATCTTTGTGTTTGGTACTTTATAGAGAAATTTACACAATTTGATGCCTCATACAATATTCTCTGCAGCGTTCGACTTCAAACACCACTGAAACACATTGGATGGCATATAGAAGGCTTGCTGTGGAATCTGTTCAGTGGTGCAATTTTAATTTTGCTGATGACCCTTCCCTGTCATCTTCTTTCTCCTCAGCAGGGTGGTTTTCAATACTTCCTAGGAAATCAAACATAGAGAAACATCTGAAGGATTTGAGTTCTTCTTAGACAGCTATGAAGCAGGGCATACCTTCAAAGAACTATCTAGTTCTGGGAGTTTGCTTCTTACAAAAACGTTTGTCTTCCATTTCCTCCTGTGTGAGGCAACAATAAGTGAAAATGTTGCCAGAACAGAGGGTGAATGGCAATTGCAAGCAGCACTGGTTAATATCAAGGTATTTAAGAACTAAAGCTTAATTTCTTAGAGGGACAGAAGAAAGTAAAATGGCACTGTGAAGTACTGGTTGTTCAGACTGCATTAAGAAGAAACAGATTTTCTGTTTTGTTTTGTTTCCTGAAAGAAATCCTGGACATCTAGAAGACTTAGGTCTAAATGGAATTTAAATGGCACCATAACGGAAATCTTACACGTTTTGAATTTTATTGTACTCTAACCCAAACATCCACCTCACATGCCAAAAATGTGTGACATTCACACAGGATCACAAAAATGAGGAATACTTTCAAATGAAAAAGCACTAAAGGGAATTATTTGTCTGGAAGGAGTAATAAGTACCATGATTAAATCTGTTCTTATGGTATTTCTGGCTCACCTGCCAAACCCTTGAATTTGTCAAGGGTTCAAGCCTTCAAACTCTTGGTTTAGCTTCCAAGAATCCTACCTTTTTTCCCATTTTCAGATTGGTTTAAGGAAACAAATACACTTTGGTCTGTGTGGATTGTAGTCAAACAGGCTGCTCTGAGTTTTCACTTACAACCTTGAATTTGTAACAGTTTGGCATCAAGCATTAGATTGCATTTTGTTGCACATCTATATTAATATAAGGTATTTGCAGTGATTCTCTTTTGTGCTTTTTACAACTGAGGACAGAAACTCATCCAGCACTCAGATGTTTGGTATTTCCTTGTATTAAATGGAACATTGAGGACCCTTTAGGAGTCTTAAAAGACAGTAAATAGCATGTAAATATAGGAAATATGGTAGTTGCAAGAAAGATAGTTGACTGTACTTCACTACAAGTCAACACAATTTATACGGGTTCTTACTGAACCCTTTCAATAAGGATTGTACATTTTATCAGGTGCTAATTTTGTCAGACTCTTAAGGTATTTTTCCAATGCTACTACCTCACTCAGTAAATTAATATGAATTTACATAGAAAAAAAAGATCAAAAGAAATACCAGATCATGGCATCTCATGCAAAATCTGAACATATCAAATTTATTTTTTTTTTACATTTTCTTGGTAGTAAATAACTGAAAATACTGATTTTGATTTTTTTTTTTGTCTTCCTAGTGATGAAAAGTCTTCAGTGTCTTGTTCTGACTGGTCAGGAAATCCATCCAATTAATACTTCTGCAACAGCATGTCTTTATAATTTGATTTTTATTACAAATATTGTCAGAAAATACACATAAATTCACTTTTCATGCACATGGGCAAGATTAAAATGTCTTTGTAATAAGATTTCTTTTAGAAAACCCTGATTATAAAAACATTAAATGAAACCAACCATTAAAAGAGCACAAAAAGTATATGCAGAGTAAATTAAGAAAAATCTGAATGAATCTGCATTTCAATTAACTGTAGCAATTAACATGAACATATATCCAAATGAACATATATCCATGACTTTTTAGTCGATGTTGCCAATAGTGGATGAATTAATTACTTTCAAGCAGAACACCTACCTGAATACATATTTCAAAAGAATAAAAAAAGATCCTGATTATATTTTAGTGTGTTTCCAAAATCCTCTGTGCTTTTTACAATGCTTATGCATTGAGAAAACAAAACTAAATGCCCTCCTATATCTAAATATATCTAGGAAAATTTCTAGAAAACTGAGAGAATATATTTATATACATATAATTTTAGATAATCAACATAAGAACTGATACCTTATTGTTTAGCTTCTCTGCACCTTACAGATGAAGAAAAAAAAGAAAAAAAAAACAACAAACTGAAGGCGCAGTACTAAATGGCTTTGAAGAATAACTTCAAATTTTTGTAACAGTTTGTCAGTCAACTCTGAACACTGTTTTAAAGTTTAGTATGACTAACAGCACTTTTCTTAATGTGTTTGGAACTTCAAGTTACTTAAATAAATTCATGTGAAATTGGAGGGGGTTTTTATTCAGAAGAAAAAGTTTCTCAAAACAATAAATGCTTGAATTTGCTCTTCCAGGAACCTACCAATTCAGCTCTCCTGAATCTGCACCACCTGGGACTCCTCTTGGCAGAATTAAAGCCAATGACCCTGACGTGGGAGAAAATGCAGAGATTGAGTACAGCATCTCCAGTGGGGATGGATCAGACATGTTTGATATTATCACTGACAAAGACACACAGGAAGGGATTATAACTGTCAAAAAGGTTTATTTTTTCCTCCCTCTCTTTTATATGTACTTAGCTCTCCAAGTGTTACAGTTATTTTTCTTTTTCCAGGGGAAGGGAGAGTAGATCTCACAAGGGGTCAGGCTGCCAAGGAGCTGTTGTATTAGTTTTGTTCTTCTCTTTCTTCAGCAGATATCTGTTATTTTCAAGTCTCAAGGGAAATCTACTGGCATGTCACTTCACATAAAGCAATATTTCAGTGGCTGCTGTCTGTTCAATACATATAGTCTCGCACACAGTACTTTCAAATTAGGATTGTGAAAAGCTAGAGGGGTTCAGTTTATAGTGGGATTTGTCAGCTGATTGCTGTGGTAAGACTCACCAGGTTGGGAGGCTCACCTGAAGTTTGATGAACTTACATGTCCAAGCCTAAACTCTCCCTCTCTAATTGTGCAACAGCCTCCAGGACCTGAAATCTGTCTCAGTTTAGGTCCAACCATGGTGAAACTTTGGTTGTTACATATTATGTCAGTGAAAATCCAAAGAGCAAAGACATTGGTAGAAAATTAATTCAAAATACCATTTCTGACATATTTATTGGTTGTTTTTCAAAATTCAGCCTGTTAAACTCTGAACACTCTTTCCAGTTCTATTGTTATTGAATATATTGAAAATTATTTGATTTCTCTCTATATAATATAGCTCTATAAACATATTTGGAAACGTATATTTATGTATGTACATATGTGTAGATATGAATCTCTGTATATGTATGCATATATGGATATGAATAATGTAAGTGTCATATTGGAAATTAGTTTTCATGGTTTTTCTTTTCACTGTGGAATATGGAGTTCAGGGACAAGTCTGGGTTGCTCCTGATGCCAAACAGGCAAGGGTAGATGGTAATGGGGAAGAAGTAAAGAAAAGGTAAATACGACAGAACATTTAGTAACAGAGAAAATTGCTCTTCTTCCTACCAATGAGATAAGACAAATAAGACTTTAAACAACTCCTACTTGTGGACTGAGTGACAGTTCCGTCTTTCTTTCTTTGTATTTTATATAGGTTGAACTCTTCTGGTTTTTATAAACCTAAACAAGTAGTAAGCAGAGGGATCGTATTTGCCTTACTCTCCTATAACAATTCTTATTTTTCTTCTGCCTAGAAAAAGACCTAATATACTCAGTCTTACCCAGGATGCATTGAAGTTTAGAGCTTTCACTTCTAAAAATGTTTCCATTTTTAATTCAGCATTATAAAACTCACATTTTTTGTAAAGTGACATAATTTTCTTTATTATTATTATTTGATCCTCAGCATCTGGATTTTGAAAACAAGGTGCTATATACCTTAAGAGTGGAAGCAACCAATGCTCATCCTGATCCTCGTTTTCTTCAGCTGGGGCCATTCAAAGACACGGCTTTGGTCAAAATTTCTATTGAAGACATTGATGAACCTCCAGTGTTCAGCAGACCCTGGTATTTAATAGAGGTAGATGAAGATGCCAGGGAAGGAAGCATTATTGGGCAAGTTGTAGCCCAAGATCCAGATATAGCAAAGAATGCAATAAAGTAAGACTTTACACAATATAAAATGCTTTGGATGTGGGGCAAGTCTCATGCATGGAGAGTGATGAGAGTGAAATGTATTAGGAGACTGAGTAATTAAGCACATGTGGTCTTTTGAAAAGTGTCGAACAGAGAGCTATGGAGCTTGTGAAAACAGATACAATTAACACAATTAACAGTGTAGACAACGCTTTTGAAGAATAGCCTATAGGTACTATGTAAAAAGAAAGGAGAGGTCATCATTTAACTACTGGCATGTTCTAGTACTTTCACCAAACTCTTCATAAAGTTATGTTTTGTATCATGTAAAAACTCAAAATTATGCATTTCTATGTTCCATGAAGCTTGATAGCAGTCAGCCTTCTGTACATAATATTGTCTACCGTGTTCTATAGCTTAACAATTTAATGATCAGAGTATATTGAATAAGAAGCAATTGCTAGAAAGTTATAACAATTAGAGGTGAGTGTTCAGCACTGTGAAATTTCTGTAATTGTTACCCCTCTGCTATTATTATCTGCAGTGACAAATACAGCACTTAAATTTGTGTATTTACCATGCAAGTGATTATGAAACCTGATCTCTGCATTTCTGAACAAGCCTTTTATATCTTGCAGAAGATATATGACAAGTTAACTGGTTCTCTGATAATTCACAGAATAATATCTTGTAGAAGAACACATTGAGGTAGAAAGTGTGAGAGGAGGAAGAGAATAAAATATTTTTAAGTAAACTATGTATAACATCTCAATCTAACTTGATAGTGACTCGTAACTAGTAGGCTATTTAAAAACACCTGTAAAATAAGTTTTTCTTTGCTGGGTAAGAACAAAGCAAAAGCAAGAATCATAAAACAAGATTTTAAGAAATTTCATCTGAAACAGCAACTAACATGAAGATTTTTCTGGTGAGCTTGATTGTCCTTGTGACACCCCAAAAATATTATTTTAAAAATTGATACTTACTTATATCTGCAATGTGTGCTTTGGTGACAGAGTTCTCTAAGAGGCAATTAATTTGCATAAAATCTTATCTAAAAATATCTGCTTTTAGTTGTTATTCCAGAATTCACTTTATGAGCTGAAATGTAAGTTCCAATATCGATCTACAAACAGCCCACATAATAATTTGCTCTTCCTCCTGCTCATTAGTCTTAAAAACTTGTTTCTCACTATTTGTAGCATGTAGGCAGCTACAGGAAGGGTTAGGTTACTTGTTAAGAAAACATTCTTGATTAACCACAGTTAAAATTAGAAAACTTTTAGAGATGGCTGTAAGCTAAACTGGAGACTGCAACAGGAGAAAGTAATGCTCAGTTCTACTGTATCTTGACAGATATTCTGTGGATCGACACACTGACCTTGACAGAATATTCAACATCTATTCAGGAAATGGATCCTTATTCATCTCAAAGCCACTTGACCGAGAAGAAACTCCCTGGCACAACATCACTGTCATAGCAACTGAAATCAGTAAGTTGAAGAAAGTTTATCTCAGAGGAATTTCAGAATTGAGAAAAGAATTAAATTCTGCAGTATCTATGACTTATTTGTTTCATTAGTTTTGCTATTATTTGGATATTATCAATATACAGAGCAACTTTAAATGCACATCTAAAATTTCAATTTATTACTTTAAGATTGGTTTTGCCCATTTTTGAAAAGATAATTTGTAATTCTCAGGCTCAACAAAATGATGTACTATATATATATATGACAAGTTAACTGGTTCTCTGATAATTCACAGACAATAATTTGGTGCAGGTATGATGCACTGGCTCCGACCCAAGTTAAGTCTTTGGGAAAATCATTGGAAAAAAAAATAAAAAATTGTCCATGACATATCAATAATACATTGTCAGAATGGCCACTGTAAATGGGAAGAAGTTATGCTTTGCCTCAACTGCTTTAACTTATTTCAGAAACTGACTTTTTTTGAAGCCAAGGAAAATTCTTTCCCTCCACTTCTAAAGCAAACCTTAGGCCTTAGTCTTTCACTTGGATTCCTTACTATTCTGCTAGAAACTCATAGATATGGATGTCTCTTGCCTACTTTTTTTCCCAGGCAACAGTAATCAAAGGGGAAACAGAGACACTAATTTTAGTGAACAACTTTTCTCCCTTACTTCATTCTCTGTATAGATTCCCCAGGAGTCAGTGTGCTTAACAGCTTGGGATTTAGGTAATACGAAGAGTTGAATCCTATCCCCATTTTCAGAAAGACTGATATCTTTTCCTCATAAATTCTTTTCATTTTTTGGTCAAATGTTCTCCATTTTTGATATGTGTAGTGTGAGAACCTTTTCTGGTAACAGCTTGAGATTGGAGGTCAAATTTGTGGGGAGTGATTGATCACATCTTACCCATCTCCTTTTATTGTTTTGTTTTTTACGTTTTGGGGAGAAAGGACAACTTTGTTTTGTTGGGGGTTTTTTTGTGGTTGTGTGTTTGTGTTGTCGTTGTTGACTGACACTGTTTTACTGCTTTATTGATTTGAAAAAGTAAATGTTCTTGACAGCTCAACCCCGTGAAACAACTTTTGCAATGAATCATTTGCTGTACTGATGTATGGAATACAAAGCAATAATAACTCTGTCACCTGTTTTTAATGTGAATCCATTTAAGTATACTTTATATTATTTCAAAACATACATACCATAATAAAAAATTGTTTCAGATATAAATAGGGCTTTTATATAAACGGAATGTACATCAGTAGAAAATGAAACATAATTGTTTTAGTATAATAAAAATGAACATTTCTAATGTCTGTTGGAAAAAATGTATTGGACTATTTTCACAGACATACCTCTTTGTATTGTAATATAAATAATTTTGTTTTTCCAGATAATCCCAAACAAAGCAGCCAGATACCTGTCTTCATCCGGATTTTAGACATAAATGATCATGCACCAGAGTTTGCCAACTACTATGAAACATTTGTTTGTGAAAATGCAAAAGCAGGACAGGTAAACCAATACTTACGTTACTGAAGAACTTACAATGAAACTATCCTGGAATGCCATCATGGATACTTCAACATATGTTAATTTGAGAGCTGCAAAATAACCCAACCTCTTTATTTCCTATCTTATACAGAAAATACCAGTTGATTCAAAAAAGGAGGAGATAAAAGATGAAGGATAATACCCTAGTATAATAACATAGAATATAATACAAAATTATAGTTTTAGGTGGCTTTCCTTTTCTAGTACCAGAACATATTTTTGGGAAAAAGTTGTGCATAATGCTACAAAATCCTTTACACTGTTTTATAATTCAATTTCTTTCTGGATTTTATCAAAGCTTTAGTTAATGTAGCCACAACTTCAAGTACACAAAACAGGAAATCTTTATTATACTTCAGAAGAGAAGATGTGAAAAATGAACTCTTACAAAAATAAAAGGCAATGCAGCTGCTTCCACTGTAAGTTGAAACCCAGTTTGGTATTGTGTTGAATCTGGTCAAAGCTCATATATATCCGTTTATAAACAATCTCAGAATTGGATTTGAGTAAGTAGACAGACCAATAGAACTCAGAGCCAGTATATTACAGAAATCTCTTAATATTACTGATGTTACAACACCATCTGCTTATGGTAATGTCAGTCAATCTTTCAGTTTTAAATCCTGTGAAGAAAGATATATGTTATTATGACCTCGAGATTATCTTTCAGGAATAGGCCTAAGATCATACATGAGCCTCTTGTCTAGACTGATTCATTCTTGACAGGAAGAAAAATCTTGAGATCATTATTTTTGCCAGCACAAACGTGAATGTGTTCCTACTCCAGCAAAGAAAGTCCAAGTTGGAACCCTAAGCTTGGTTTAGGTCTATCCTCATGTCTCACTAATTTTATGCTGTCATCCTCCAACCAAAGCTGGCTGACTTCACAGACAGTATGCGTATAATATTTTGGTTTTAGAGCACAGTGACCACACAACATTCAAAGACTTTACAAAGATGATGGATATGGATACACATCAGGAAGCACAGCATGCTTATGTTTTACCTTGGTTGCTGCCCACTATTGTATTTAACGTAGTTTCAGAGGCTCTACTGAAAGTAGCATAGATGGTACCTGAGATGAGTCTAGAATTTCAGGTACTGAGAACTCTGTACAAAGAAAGAACACGTAATTTACCAGTCGCAATTCAAATGATGTTTTATGAATAGCTTAACAGATAGAAAAAGGGAAAAAAAGGAGAAAAAGAGGATACAGTAGATTATTGTAGACTGCATTCAATTCTATTTATTATAGTTAGAATGACAGAGGATAGTTGGATTAAAATTACTTGGCTTTAATGGTACTTGACCATTATTTTAATTATTTTTTTAGAAAGTTTTACTATTTTTCATGCAAATGACATAAATAGATGAATATACATATCAAAAGCAGTGATGAATGAAATTAGAAAAGTGGAAGGAATTATAATATCAGAAAAATGAGCAAAGAGCACTTTTCAAAACAACGGAAGTTTATGATCATAACATTCTGTCCTAACCAGTGACTTAAATTGTCACTGCAAAAATATAGTTTAAGAATGTACAAAAATTCCCTAAACTTTTGGCTATTCTAACAATATTGTTTTGGTTTATGATTTATAAGCTGCTTTTTCAGGTGGAATACATTCAGAGAACTCTACCCATTAATTTCAAACAGATATCATAGAACCTAAATTCTGTCTGTGCATCAGTGTCATTGCAGAAGATGAAACTGAAGCAAAAAAAATCTTAAAATCTCAGTATAATGACTGATAGAAAAGTGAGTCATGTATTTTAATTGCATAACAAAAAAAATTTTTTTCTAAAGCTTACAAATGAAGATTTTATTGAAATTATTCTTGTGCAATTTTATCAAGCAGCAAACACAGGTTTTGTTATATATTTGAAGAAGTTCAACCCAGGCATATTGCCTGTCAGTTTTCTTAAGTCCATTTCCATCCAGTCTGGCATACTTGATGAAATATCCATTAATGTATGAAATTTCATTTACCTTTCTGGTAAATTCCGTGCTTTCCTAAAAACAGAGATGACAGAGACCCATACAACAGGCATACTGTTGTTCAGACCTCCCATACATCTAGTTTACCAACATAATTTCAGCAATTATTTTCCCTCACTGGAAAACTCCCCAAAACTACTAGAAAGACAGTATGCACTGAGTGTAGCTACAGAAAAATGACAGAGCCGGATTGTTCTTCTATTTATTAATAATTGGATTCCTCAAGACAGGCACCTTGAATACATGTATGGACATTTACAGATAGTTGACTACCTTTAGTACGTGAGACTACTTTTATTTTGGTGCTTAAAAATAACAAGTATAGAGATAGAAACTTGAATATTTTGACCAAAGATGCTAAGTTCCAGATGGCCTGTATTGCTCATGTCTAGCAGTCCCCTATAATACAAGAAAGATATGGAATCGTGTTCATTTAGTACTGCTCTACCTTATTTTGGAAATCACCTAAACCAGCTGTCTTATTAGAAACATTGCTACTTCCTGACACATCACAGCACTGCTTCTACATCTGATGCACATAGTAAAAGAGAGAGACTGAGAATTTGAATATATTTAGTTAATTTCTAAATTTATTTTTTAACTACACATTTTTTTATTAATCACACTGCTCTCTAAATCTCAGGTGCATCAGGAAGCAGTCAGACTGATCAAACATTGCTCTCTGCTAGCAAGTGACATTACTTATTTGCAACGTCAGTAGATATTAGAGGCTGTACTTGTGTTTTTCAGGTAGCTTTAGGAGGGTCAGAGGAAAGAAAATCCTGCAGAGTCTCTCCTCCTGTTTTGCCTCCAAATAACAATTATATGACTGGGGAGAAACATTATCACTAAAGGTTCATAAAAAACTGTGTTCACTAGGCTGGAACACATTTGTCACCATGTGAATCTCGTTCCACCAGTTAGTACACTGGCTAAAGAAAAGTATGAAGCAGCCTTCCTCTCATTCAATTTAGAAATCCCTAATCCTTTAATGGCATGCTGGAGCCCCAGGGACTGTTGTGGGGAAGGCTCTGGTAAAAGTTCTCTCATGGCCTTGTCACAGGAATTAATTGGGTCTTTTTAGTTGGATTAGAGGATGAGTCCTCTCCATGGAAACCAGGAAGATTTACTTGAAAAGGAAACTGATTTAACTGAACAATTTGTTGGTTAAAAAGTTGGCTAATTTCAACACCCATCCATAATAATATTGAAGAAAATAACCTGGGTCACTTTTTTTAAATTTTTTTTTAATATTTTTTTTTCCCACTGGTGCTATATTCTTTCCTGCCATTCAGAGGCTCTCAGACATCAGAATAGAGAAAGTTTGTTTCCTCCTTCAGAGAGCTGAATGATTTTTCATTTCATTACTCTCCATACCCTCCGTCTCTTCTAAAGATAGAGCAGACTTCTAAAAGATAGAGATCACTTTTTCTCATGTGACCACTGATAATTATGAGTCATGACTTGTTTATACATTGTAGCTGCTTCTCTAGGTAGACACCTATTGGCTTGATTTAGTAAGAGACCCATGTAACAATCTGTCTCTCTTTTGAAGTAAGAATTGAACTGCAAGGGAGAGTTTTCCAACTCCTGATCAGCATTCAGTCCTGCTTTAAAACTGCCAAGAAATTTCTGGAACAGAGCCAAGATCTGAAAACCAAACTGCTTTGCTTTACTAAACACGAAGCTTTGTTAAGTGGCAGGCATGTATTCTAGCTTGTGTACATGTGATGGAGGCTGTTTTCTGCAGCTAGGAGTTTACAGGTGTATATCCTAGAATTGTGTTTGTTCATGTGTTGTTACGACCCGCCCCAGGAAAAGGGGAAGGGGGGTAACTCAAGTTTTATCAATAATTCCTTTGGGGTGGATTAAAGCGAAACGACACTAAATAATCGGTGTTTGAAAACATATATTGACAAGATTTATTTTAACAGTTTGGTATC
>NW_016690206.1:4057334-4110542 GCF_001604755.1 Lepidothrix coronata | reverse complement strand
AAAAAAAAAAAAAAAAACAAAAAATGGGAAACAGGGCCAAACCCTTTAACTGAATCTCTGTCTTCATCATGAAAGAAATAAACAGAATAATGGAATCATAGAATCATGTAATGATTTGAATTGGAAAGGACCTTAAAGATTATCTAGTTCCAACCCTCTTGGCCATGGTCAGGAATGTCACTCACCAGACTGGTTGGGTTGCTCAGGGCCCCATCCAAACTGGTTTGAAACACTTTTAGGGATGGACCATTCACAAGTTCTCTGAGCAACCTGTTTTAGTGCCTCACTATTCTTTGAGTAAAAAATTCTTTTCTAATGTCTAATTAAATCTCTCCTTTTTTGGTTTAAAACCATTCCCTCTTGTCCTATCACTGCCTGCCTGTGTAGAGAAGTCAGACTCCCTCTTTTTAATAAGCCCCCTTTAGGTACTGGAGAACCACAATAATTTAATTCCAGAGCCTTATCTTCTCCACGCTCAACAATTTTGCTATCTCATCCTGTCTTCATAGGAGAGGTGCTCCAGACCCTTGATCATCTTCGTTTCCCTGCTGTGGACTCGCTTCAATAGACCCACATCTCTCTTGTGCTGAGGATGCCAGACATAGATGCAGTTCTCCAAGTGGAGTCTCTCAAGGGCAGAGTAGAGTGGTAGAATCAACTCCCTCGATCTGCTGACCACGTGACTTTTGATGCAGCCCAGGACACACTTGGTCTTCTGTGCTGCGAGTGCACATTGCTGGGTCATATCCAGCTTTTTTCCATCAGAACCCCCAAGTCCTTCTCTGCAGGTCTGCTCTCAATGAGTTCTTCTCCCAGTCTGTACTCATATCTGGGATTGCCCTAGCCCAGGTGCAGCACTTTACACTTGGACTTGTTGAACTTCATGAGATTCTTGTAGGTCCACTTCTCAAGTTTTCCAGGTCCCTCTGGATGGGATCTCTTCCTTCTGCTGTGTCAGCTGCACTACTCAGCTTCATGTCATCTGCAAACTTGCTGAAGATGCACTTTGTCTTGCTGTCTGTCATGACAAAGATATTAAAGAGCATCTATCCCAAGACACTGGCCTTTGTCAGAGCACCAGTAAAAATCATGACTAAACAGCACTAGTCCCAAGATCTTCGAGAAATGTTTCCATTGAGAATAATTCCTCATTCACAACACATTTTACATTCATTGTCAAACTGCTACCAACACCTTGTTCTGAATGTAAAGAGAAGACTTTATGTCAGTGTTTATGTTTAAATTTTCATTACCCTCAAAGAAAAGCGACCTCTAAAAACTTGAATCCATCGAATAAGATCCACTCAAGAGTATGACACTGTTTCTTAAAACATACTGGAGTGCACATGCACATGCACATGCATAGGGAGCTGTCAAAAAAATAGTGACAATAATGCTGTATTTTCTAAAGTGTACTCATTTGCATAGGAAAGTATGAAAGAAAGAAAAGAATGGGAATGCTTTTTATCTTCCTGAGTATCTGCCTGATACTCTTGAAATATATTCCGGTAAAAGTAATTTTCTTGAAATAATTCTTCCCTCATAAATCTTACAGCATCAGAGATCTTTCTCTGAAGCCTTGGTGAAGAGCGATCATAATTCAATGTCCATAACTGCATCTAAATGGTAGAATATATTTCCAACATGAAATTACAAAATGTACACAAAACACTAAATTTATTCATATAAATGTGATACTTAAAAATAGATTTGTTTCATTTCTGCAGAAATTATCATTGACATCATTCTCTGTTATTTACAGCTGTATAACTGAAAAAAAAATCCTTAATTAGATAAAATTTCTAATTCCCTTTCACCTATTCATCATTTAACACAATTCACCTGCAATCATCCATTCTCATTGTTCTTTTATTCTCCCATCTTTTCTGGTAGAAGAACAGCTGGTTCTCAACTTATGAATCCAACAGTTAGAACAGGTAATAAGGTTGGGGTTTTTTTATTTCTTCTTCTGCCTTACCCTCAACAATAATTTTTCATTGTAATTAGGTTCCTCTATGCCTCATACAATTGTGCTTCTCCATGTGATTTGCACATGAAGAGAATCAAATCCAGATCTTACAAATACCCCACTGATTGCATCTCAAAAAGCCCCAAGATACTAAATTGCAATTTTTGGTAGTTATTACATGAGGATATGGGTATTTTCTCCCTAGGTTTTTCAGCAGGTAACTCCACAAATAATGTCACTTATTCTCTCTTCTCTTTGATATTTTTTTTTTTTTTGGTAACACTATTATTAGACATTGTAAAACTAAAATTAAGTCCAATCCTTGTCTTGCTTGCTGTACTAATGGTCTCAAAGGTAGATTGCAACAAAGATCAAAGCAATGGGACATTGGAAAAATGTTGGCATAAACAGAGACTCAGAAACATACTGAACAAGGTACTTAACCATAAATGAGAATTTGAGTAATCTTGGGAAAAAATAATGATTTAAAGAACAGTGATCTTTAAGTGCTTTAAAAGTGATCTTAACATGTACTTATTATTCTAATTGCACTTAGAAACTGCCTAATCCTGCTTTCAATATAGTCACATCCTTCTGTGCAAGGCTGATGCTCACAAATTACCTTTCAAGTTCCTCAATATGCCTCAAAAATAAAAAGAAATTATAAAAAAAAGTGTTGTGCCTGTTTTAGAAAGAGTTGCTAGGAATTGAACAAGCTAAACTCAGACCTCTCTACTGTTTTTGTGTTATGTTTGTTTTAATTGCACCTTACTATTACTAGCTGTAATAAAATTATCCCAAAATTAACTAGAAAAAAATGGGTTGAATACCCACGATGCAGTACAGCACCCTAGCAGCAGCATGTTTCTGAATGTTACAGTAATAAAAATGCTTTATTTTGTAACCCTATAAATATGTTTGCCTAAAACAGTGTTCCATTCTGTGAGATACTAAATGCCCTCCAAAATTTAACTGTATCCTCAAGTCCTACTCAAGCCGATGTTCAGAGAAAGTACATAAGTAAAAGTAATTCCTTATTTGATTTGTGCAAAGCCAAAGATTGTATCAGTGCTACTTGTCAACTACTGTATTTCTTGAAGAAGTCATACTGCACCTCCTGTGGAAATAAAAGAAAAACAAACAACAAAGTCTTTGATAAAAAGTTGTTTTGATGTCTGCAGGATTTCAAGACAACCTGTGCAATGAAAATACCTGAAAACTCAAGACAGTCATTGGCTCTCTTGTAGCTTTGAGAGAAACAAACTCATTCTGCCTTTAAGTTTAGGTGCCATAGGAATGCACCTCTACTGAGTTAAAGCATCCTCAGTTGAGACTCACTCCTTGGTCTTATGCCAAGAAGTTTTGTCATCTTGTTATTGAACCCAAACATGTCCTTGCAAGCCAAGGTGGACTAGGGGCTACTCTCTAGTGTGACACCCATCAGGAAGGGCAAAGGATAGAACAGTCATTTATACAGCTTACTGGCATTACTGTGACTCATGTAGTGTGGCATTTTAACTGTTGCAAGTCCATTCATAAACCACAGCTACTCCCAGGCAATTTCTCCTTCCTCAGTTCTGGAGCTGTTTCCCTTGGCCTCTATCTATCAGTCCAGATAGACGGAGAAAGCAGAAAAAGAGTCAAATTACTAGTGCATATGCATGCCTATACACACATGAGTAGAGTACACATATTTGCACATTTTGATGCAACAGAAAAGCTTGTGCAATCCAGAGGTACTGCTGAGCCTTCTTTTTTTTAGTCCTCTCTGCTCTCACCCTATACTGCTACGTTTATCACTCATTCCCAGCTGGGCTTGAGTGGCCTTGTTAGGGCAGCTATTAAGTTCCACAGTAAGAGCTTTCAATTTAGGAGGGATAAAGCATGTCTTTTTATTACCTCAGGAGAATCAAGCATCCTGCCAGTGCAGTACTCCAATTTATCACCAGGAGCAGATGAGGTGGATTGAGAATCAGACCCAGTCAACAACTGGTTTACACAATATCATTGCTACAATGAGGCCACAGGAGGTTTACAGCTTATACAGAAGGGGAATTGTTTGTGTAACACTGCAAGATAATGAGTACAAATCAAAGCACATGGCTGTTTTGCAGTGAGGACTGGATCCTTTTCCATCCTTCGTTATGTATTTAAATAATAAAACAAAGTATTTACCAAAACCTCTACTGGTTTATGTAGGAAACATTTGGCTTAAGACATCCGTTTATGTCTTCAGATAGAGATTCATTGGATTATTACTGGACATGAAAAGCGGAGGTTTGAAACACGATTTCTAAAATAGCATAAAATACTCTTTTCTTTATAGCTGATACAGACTGTGAGTGCAATTGACAAAGATCAGCCTCCTCGAGGACACAAATTTTTCTTTGAGTTGGTGCCAGAATTTGCTGTTCACCCTAACTTCTCCATTGTAGACAACAAAGGTAATTGCTGACTGTACCACCCCCTCCCCAATATCACGTAAAACTTAATCCAGAAACATTTATTGATTCTGCTTTTCCGTTCTAGATAACACAGCAGGAATTCTGACCAGAAGAAATGGATACAGCCGTAGTAAGATGAGTACCTATTTTCTGCCAATCATAATATTTGACAACGACTACCCGATCCAGAGCAGCACGGGCACGCTGACCATCCGAGTGTGTGCCTGCGACAGCCGGGGGAACATGCAGTCCTGCAGCGCTGAGGCCTTGCTCCTCCCTGCCGGCCTCAGCACAGGGGCACTGGTTGCCATTCTCCTCTGCATCATTATCCTGCTAGGCAAGTACCTGTGATGAGATCTTTACTTGACTAGGCAAAGGTCATTATTCACATGACCCACAGAACAATATTTCATATCTGATATGGTCTTTTTCTCGATGTGTTTTTTTTTTTTTTTTACCAACTGTTGTCTAAGAGGGAAAAGGAACAGGGAGAGGGGGAGAGGCAGGTACTATGGGCTGTTTGTCATCATTACTATTCAGAAGAATATGTAAAAGGAATGAGACTGCGCTATTTAGATTAAATGAATTTGAAAATATAGGTCAGTTTTAGATACCGTGCTTATTTGAATAATGTTTTTACTCTCATCAGATCTTCATTTAGATCCAGAACTTTAAAATCATATTCCTGAATCTGAGTGTTAAGTTTTGCAGTGACTAAATGATATAAATTATACTAGCTATTAAATGGTGAATGGTTTATATTCTTTTCTGCTCAGGAAATGTTTAGCTCAAAAACATAGAAATTTTTGATTGCTTGCAAGTAATAGCAAGAACAGCTGACTAAATAAAGTGTGATCGCAGAGTTAGGTGGGTGTTTGGAGGGTGGAAGCATTAGAAAAATGGATTGACACATGAGAAAACTAGAATAAATGCTACTCATACCCTGGTGTTAAGAACAAAAAAATTGCAACTTCCATGTTTTGCTTACCAGAGAAGTGCCTCCTTAAAAATGCCATCATCTTAACTTTCCAGTAAAAGTCTGCAGAAAACCTCTTCCACCTGCCGTAGCAAACACAGTTAGGCAAGGGGGCAATGAGAAGCTACAGGTATTGGTTTATATAATTATGAGATCACTTTTTTTCCCCCCAGTTTCTAGACTGGATTCAAGATACCTCCAGTAAATATTCAGAGGGTCACAGAGTTTATTAGGAGAGGGGCAATATCTAGGAACTATATTTGTAATGTTGGGCATAGGGAAGGGAGGATACTTGAGCTCTGACAAACTGATTTGCAATGGGCAACATTGCCCAGGCATAGTTTGAGCAGCAGAACTTGCAGGGAACCCCTGCCCGCAGACAATTATGCTTCAATTCTGCCAGACCTAGCTGTTCACCTTGCAAAGTTCTAAACACCAGTCAATAGGCTCTGCATCTTCAAAACCATCCTTCATGCCCCAACACAGAGCATGAAAAGATGGAGCATGGAAGGCATGCCCTTACTTACAGTGAAAATATTACTCTGATCAGCTGCAATCCTTTTAGTACAGAAAGAATGCACTAAAAAAGAAAAACTAAATGTGCCTTAGGATCACATCAATAGCACGTGAGACTCAGAACAGGATCAGGGACCATTGTCATGCAGAGCAAATATGACCACATCCTGTCTCTAGCACCAGGGTTAGAGGCCCTGCTCTACTTAGCGTTACAGACATATCTGAAATGAAAGAAGTATATGGCTGTAAAGCATCTAAACAGAACTGTTACTCTACAGCTAGTGTGATACTCAGCACCTTATTTAATTTTTTAATGAGGTGCAGTGTTTTAGAATAGTAGACTGACGTCAACATGCCCAACATAGGAGAAACCTTTAAGTACCAGGCTGTGAAAGACACTTCTTCATAGTAACCTTTTAGTGATCTGCCCTTGTCTCATATATGGAGTTCTCAAACTTACTTAAGTGTGCTATTTCTTGTCTAGCATTATGAAAGCTTGAAAAAAAAGTGGCTCCTGTATAGATAGAAAGAAAAAAAAGAGCTAACAAAACAGAACAGAACAGAACAGAACAGAACAGAACAGCCTTTATATTCACAACATTATACTATGGCATGTGGAAGATTTCTGTTCCCTTCTCCCTACCTGCTGCATATCCAATCTTACCTTTTATTCATTAGTACTCAAATCACTCAGAGTAAAAACTTAGCTCCTAAGACTCAACAAAAGCATTCAGCACTGTTGTAATTATGGTTTAGCAACCACTGTTGTACCTCTTTGACAGATAGTCTTTCTGGCCTCTCCTATTTACTCCAGCTACTGCAGCTAGGGTCAGATTTTAAAATGCATTTAAGCATTGAATTCCTCGTAAAATCAATAGCATTACAATGTATTTAAAAATCTTAATTTTTTTTATCTGCTTTTGCAGAGGTTCATTTTTGTGTCAATCCTCACCTCTTCAGAAGAAAGAGTCATTCAACTAGCACTTTTAAACTAGGAGGATCATATTTTTCAAAAGAAACAGTATCAAAGACTGGATTTCAATTCTTGCAGTCATTGAAGCCAAAAATGGTTTTGTCAATAATATTGATAGCTGAAGGTCTTCAGGTTCTTATTTTCAGAAGGACCTGTAGATCTCATATTTAAAAGTGAATTAGACACTTAGGAATACCTAAATCACAGGCTTTCGAGTGTGCGAATTACTTTTGCCAGGAGATTCAACTATACTTGAGGAAATCACACTTAATGACTGTCAGAAATGTGGTACTTCACAAAACTAAAAATAAAGTCAGACTTTAGTAGGATCATATATTGTAAGGCATTGTCTGCTTTTTAACTTCAGCTTAATTGTATATCTATTTAAAATATATAATATTTTGATCATTGCTCCCATAGGTTTTAAAAAAGCATATTTTTTCACTGCTATAAAATAATTAATACTTTTTCTTATTATCTTCAACTTGGAGACAACTTTTATCAATATTTTCCTACTAAAAATCCCATTCCAGCCTAAAAACTTTTCTGGTTCAACAGATGATATAAAATACTTGCTCATTTATTTTGTTGCTAACTACATATTTCTTCATTTATCTTTTGTTTCCTTTTAGTATTAGTTGTCTTGTTTACGGCTCTCAAGAGACAGAGGAAGAAAGAACCCTTGATCATCTCCAAGGATGATGTTCGGGACAACATTGTGACCTACAATGATGAAGGAGGTGGGGAAGAAGATACCCAGGCTTTTGACATTGGTACACTGAGAAATCCAGAAGCGAGGGAGGAAAGTAAGATGAGAAGAGATGTCATCCCAGAAACAATATTTCAGATAAGGCGGACCGCACCTCTTTGGGAAAACATCGATGTCCAAGATTTTATTCATAGAAGGTTAAAGGAAAATGATTTAGACCCAGCTGCCCCTCCTTATGATTCACTAGCAACATATGCCTATGAAGGAAATGATTCCATAGCAAATTCACTCAGTTCCCTGGAGTCACTTACCACTGAAGGCAATCAAGACTATGAGTACCTCAGTGACTGGGGACCTCGGTTTAAAAAGCTGGCAGATATGTATGGTGGAGAGGATAGTGATCGAGACTGAGAAAATAATCTGTGACCTGGTCAGTGTTAGTGGAATTCATGTCTATGTTACTAGATAAAGTGGCCTACTCTCTCTTACTTGGGAATAAAAAATTTACAAAAAATAAGTGTTGTCTTAGTAAGGGTTTGCTTAATCAATAAGTCAACGTGAATGCATATGGATGATTTAGATTTTTAAAAATCTATAATTCACCCTCTCTGCCTAGAAGCCTCAGATGAAAGGGTTTTATTTAGAATGAAAAATTAAAAAAAAGGCTTTTTGTGCCTTTAATAATGACATGGAAACTCCATTTTTTTAAATTGCTTTGCATTACTTTTCCTACTGTCTTGGACAGAGTGCACCTGCATTGTAACATAATCTCAAAAAAATACTTCAAACCGATTAATATTACTGCCATATTTCTTGAGTTAAAGAATTTCTGTGTGTTGATTCATCCTAATATTTTTATATATGTATATTTATATTTTTGTATTTTTATTAAATAAATTAGTATTTATAAAAACACTACTTACTCACGTACTTTGTTAATCGTGAAGAACTGTCCAATCTGTCTGAGCAAAGGAAACTGCATATTGTGCAATACTTCATTTTTTAATGCATCTTCTTATATTGGATTAGTGGTTAAAATGTACTGTGCAAGAATGATATAGACAGAGTGCTCTGTAATAGGAATGCAGTGTAGAAAAAGAAAAACTATTTTGAGTAAGAAATTATAAATAAACGCACTCTGATTTGCAATGTGTATTACTATATGACACAATAATATAGTTTCATGGTGAAACTCACTCCCACTTCTTATATGAACAGGTGACCAGTTAGCAGACTTAACAAGTAGGTGTCTGAGGATTTAAAGAAGTATAAAAGTTTAGTCTGGTATATACAAAAACAATTTTATAATATATCTTTTTAAAAATGAATAATTAAGCAAACATCAACAATGAAAGGAAGGCTTTTGTATTCTAATCTCACTGGAATAATAGGAGAAAATTGGAGGGCTTTGAGAAAATTAGACAAATCTAATGCTACTAATAGTTTCTTTTAAATAAAAGTGAGCCAAGCAATAAAACCAAAGTCCAACTAATATTTTATTAAAGATGTTAATCTTCTATCCCTTCAAAGAAGTGCATACATTTGCATATTTCCTAAAGCCTTAATAGCAGTCGTCAAGTATATATTTGTGTTTAAAATATATTTGCTGGATCAGCTTTAATGTAATGCACATTCTTTTTCACAAAAAGAGGATAAGAGGAATTTAAATGTATCACGTTATCTAACTGGGAGTTGAAGGGTTTGTCCACACTTGTTTAATAAAAAAGAAAAACAAAGACCCTCAAATGTATGAAAAAAAATGAAATATGTCAGCAATGTATGATGTACACTATCCATAGAATTTCCATTTTTAGTATCAACTTCAAGGAAAACCAATTTCATACAAATGTTCAAAATAACAATGTTTTAAGGTTTTCTCTATGTTACCTTGCTATTTTTCAGGTCCTTTCAGAAAGAAACTTAAGAAACACATTGTCAATGTAATATGGACTACTAAGGACCTCATCTCTTATCAAAAAGATTATAAAGAGGCTTCAGTAAAGGCCTTTTAGCCAGACATAGGAGCACACTCCTGCCTAATATTTTCCTATCTATTATTTTGACCCTTAGATTATTTATCAAAAATATTTCTTTATTATTATTATTTATTTTATCTTTCTACTAGACCCTTCTGTCAACCCCAAGACATCTCACTTCAAGTTTTCTCACACTGAACTCCTTTTTGGGGGGAGCAGAATGTATATGTCCATGGGGTTGACTAAGTTTTTAAGATGTCAAGACTTGGTACAGGACACATCTGAATTCCAGTGGAATTTCAAAGAGGCTTCTAGTGAAAGCACGATGAAAGAAACAGAGTGTGAGAAATTCTTACTCCTTCAAGGCGTAAAATTAATTAAGAAATCGTATTTTCCATAAAGAAATAATCTTATTTCTGTATTTTTGGATTTTAGTTTGCTTTTCTTCAATGACTGAAAGAAAAAAGGAGTATTGTAGGAGTCACCTCACAAAAGGCTCTGGTAGAGATATGTCCTCGATATCCTTATGTCATGATACCACTGTTGTACTTTGGGAAGAGCAGAAAGACCAGAAAATCAACAAATAAAAGTACCTCCTTGCCTTCTCTTACTGTAAGTTTTCTCATCCTGTGAGTCATTGTCACTAAAATAAAGAGAGGGATCTTTAGCCTTTGTCTTCAGCAAGAGAATGAGACTTTCCCATGCTTAGGAAAATGAGTTGTGACTCTAAGAACCCTGCATTCCTTAAAGCAACATATGTTTAAAAGATGACCTACATGGATTTAGAGCTCACAGAATTTTGCATAGTTGACATAGCAAAACAAGTAATTTTTCAAAATTGCTAAAGATTTCAAGCATTCTTACAATGAATAAAAGTAGTTGACACTTTATCACCTGACATGTCTAACTGGTAGTTCTTTGAGCTTGTTCATTCAAATGGACTACATAAACTATATTTTTTTTTTTTTTTAAATTGCCTTTTCTTTTTTTAATGGATCTTCTTTTGCTCTTGTGTTTGAAACAACACAGTAAACAGCACATCACAGATGGGGAATTTATATTCACAGTGGAAACTACTGTGAACAGGCAAAGGGTCAGGTAGAGGAACTAATAGGAAATTGCATAGCATTGACAGATCCAGAAATCTACATTTTCAGATTATAAAGGTGGCAGAAAAACTTCAGATCACCCTTTGACTAACTTCTATTTTCAATTAGTAAGTTCAAACTGATGGAGTTATGTACATAAATGTTTTGATAATTTAAAAATATTTTTGTGAAACAAATACAAACATAGTTCATAATTCAATGAACAAACAGGAATTTTGATGGAGAAGGAAAGGAGATTGGATAATAAACAACTCAATTTGAAGTCCAGTTACTAGTAAGTCATCTTTTAACCATCAGTGAAACAATGGCTATGTGATTTCTCTAAGTCCTAAAGGCAGCATCACACCCAGACCTTGCTGCTACATTGTATTTGGATTCCAAAAGATACAGAGAAGGAAAAGAAGGTTATGAGAAACCTCTTGGAATTTGGTGGCTATTTTTGGTTTCACATGTCTATATTTGGAGGATCTAGGTGAGATCCAGCGTGGATACTACTACTCTCATGTTATGGAAGGAGCTAACTGACACAGAAAATGTCTTTGATTTGTTCAGTCTGATAGTACTGATGAAGTCATTAGCTTCCTTTGGCATTTTAAGATGAGTGACATTGATGGATACAACTTACAAAAAGTCCAACAAAAAAGACCAGGGTTCAGCTGAATAGGCAAAAAATATTGGTCCAATAATGAGCAGAAGTGCTAAATAACACAGTAGGATATACCATAACAGTTAAGCATCAGGAAGTAAAGAGAGAGTTAAGAAGTCAGAACTCCTTCCAGTGATGCTTCTGCAGATGTTCCTCCCTCTGTGAGAGAACAGAGGCACAGAAGTGCTGGGTATTTCATGTTTATATACATCTTTATCCTCTGTGAAGTCAACAGTGCTTAGCAAAATTCGGGATCCATGGGATTGCCTAAAACTTCAGACATGTCTCTCTGGGGAGTCCAAGGCCATAAGACCTTAGAACAGGCTCAAGAGAAAGGAGAAAACTATTTTTTTTTGGTGTTAATCTTACCAAGGTTCTACTTTTCTGCCACTCAGATGTGTTGTGGTTCACTGCAAAGGAGAAGAAGTAGTTGGAAACACTTAGAATTTACAAGACTAACTCAGGATCTTTTGCAGAAAAACTACTTGTGACTGCTAAGACCTAAGATAAATTTAGTAACTTCTGAGGAAATAATGTTATATTTAGCGATCATTCTGAATTGACTTAAATCAGTTTTGAACAGACTCTTTCCAGGTTTAAGAAAAAATAAGCTGAGAAAAAGGAGTAAAAATGTACACAGAAAAATTCCAACTGAATGTTCAAAAAAAAAACAACAACGAAAAACTAAAAACAAACAAACAAAAAACCAAAACCAAAACCTAACAGAAATCCATTCCACCTTGATGGAGGTCTTCTTTGTAATGTTTATGTATTTGCTATTTCTTTTCATTTAAACTGAATTTTTGTACCATCCACATAGAGTTACAAGCTTATTCTGGTAAATCATCTTGTCAGTAAAAAATAATTCTGGAGACAATCTCCTATAGAAAGTTACATCTTTCAATTAAATACTCAGACAGACTCCTCATTATGCCAGATTAAGCGTTCTAAGTACAACTACCACTGTACATAAACTTTCCCAAAATTTTTAGTCCTTTCACTAAATGGCTGTTTTCAGAACAGCATAGTCACACAGAGAACAGAACAAAAAAATATATGAAACTTTCCCTTAGTGCTTTTCTTATGCATTGATGACAACAGATATTAACACCTTTTGTTCTGCCGAAGGCATTTCAACTGCTAATGGCCTAATTTACACTGAAAGTTGTATTTTAAAGTTATATTTATACACCATTTCTCACTTATGCCAAGCAGACAGCACACATAAGTGCTCGGGTCATTGCATATTGAAGTATTGTTACACTTTATGTTTTACAATTGAACTTTTAGAAAAACTTGAGCAGTTCCAGAAACAAAAGCAAACACAAAAGAAAAAAAAACCAACCAACCAACCAAACAAAAGAAAGCAGATGAATTTTAGAAGCATTTTCAGGAATATGACCTGGATATTATTTGTATGCATCTGTTTTTTCATTTTATATGTAGGGGTGAGTGAATATATATGCATATATTAAAAAAATCCCCACTTTATTATCTATAGGGTTAACCTTTAGGTACCACGCTTATTCAAACAGAGATGTCCATCTAAAAGGAAAAAATCCATGGAAGAACACAAGACACATTCAACTAGGTGTAAACCAAAAGATATAAAACAATCTGATTTCATAGATTTATATTCTAGCACCCTGCTGTTAGAAGGTACATTTTACACTTCAGTTCAATTTCAGTTCACAAATTAAACAAGAAGAGATTTGGCCTGAACTCTGTTTAAAAATCACTTCCAAATCTGGGATTTTTCATGTTCATTAAAATCTTATGGAAATGAAATGCAGAAAAAGAGTGTTGTGAATATCAATGTTCTTGTGTTCCAAAGAAATCATGTTGACGTTATTTCTGCAGGGGAAGTGAGTGCTTTTGCTTGGAATCAGCCCACTGGCTGTCACCGGGCTCCATGCAGCAGAGGAAATCCAGGAACACATATTTCTTTCCTTTTACTCCCTGCTGCTCCACCACCCCCATTCAAAGCAAAACACTCTGCAGCACCCTTCGCCCACTCCAGCAAAACTCATTAGAATACTTTTTAGCAAATTTCAATCACCAATAAATGCTGAAGAAGTGACAATGTCTTGTCACCACTTCAATGTCTTTTTCTTGGGCTCTGTTTTAGCAGGAAATATGTTTTCATAAAAGTCCTGTAACTTAAAGTATGAGCATATTCCTGATTTGTTCATTTTATCATGGAATTTGACATAGCTCCTGTCATAACACTTATTAATATACCTTTATCAAACTTGGAATGAACTCTAATTTTAAAAGCATTTGCTTTTAGAGTCAGTGTGCCAAGCATTTCTCCCATCACTTCTCACAGGGGAGTGACAGGTTGTACAAAGTAAACCTGCACAAACACAGGTTTTGACTTTTGGTGGGTGTTAAATGATAATAATATTGTTCACTGCTTGTAGTTCTGTCCTTCAATTTACCTTTTGAGTTAGTGGTAGACATTTAGACATTTAGGATATCTTTGGAGCAACACAGGACCCCAAAACCAATCCTTGCAGCGTTTCTTTTGCTACAGCAGCCAGAGGTAGAAGGACCCTCCCAGGCACTACATCACATAAGTATATAACTGGCACATACTAACGGAAGAATAAGTGAAAGCTATAGTTTCACAAGTAAAAACGGTGAGAAGGAAATTAGGGCTGGGATTTTTGTCACTTGAGAATTGCTCTTGTGGCTGTCAGGAAGCAGGCTGCTAGTTGCTAGGGGCAACGATAATAATACTCACTCCTTATATAATGCTTTTTATCCCTAGTTTTTAAAGCTTTTTTACAAAGAAGGTCAGTGTCATTATCACCGTTTTACAGGTAGGAAAAGCACTTATTTGTGCACCAGTTTCCCCAAGGACACCCAGCAGGACAACAGTGAAGACAGAAGCAGAAAACTGCTCTTCTCTCCACAGGTCACACTGCCTTGAGGACAGCTAACCATTTAGGAGACATTAATTTATGTCTTCACTGTTTAAAATTATCAGAAAATTTGCCTTTAATTATCTTTTGCTGTCCCTCAAGTGTCAGAAGAAAACCTTCCATGTGACACCATCCGTCAAAGATCCTTTCCAAACTAAGGTTGTGTTTTGGACAGGTATGTGTTTTGGAGACAGGTTCAAGGTAGTTTCAAGAGGACATGCTGAGTTGCTTTCCTGGGCTTGCCTCCTGCAGGAAGTGAATGAAAGAAGCGATTGATTCCGGGTACAAAGGGAAAAGGACAGACGAAATGTGCAGTAAGCCTTAAAAACTGCAGGACTGTGCTGAGATTTCACAAAGAAGCAGCTTTAACTTAAAAGTTAATCATTCATTTAAAGCAGATAATGGTGGTACAGAAGGGGTGGACAGTGGAAGAATATCAGCTTGTAGTACCCAACAGCAGCTGATCTCCACTCCCTCAGAACTGATTGTTTTTTATTTCTAAGGACTCCTTCCATGCCTTTCCATTTGATTTCTTGATGAGACATTATCTTTTGATTGTTGAAGAAAAAACCAAATTTTTCCCCAGCAATTCCAGATTTGTAATTTAATGACAAATCTCTAGGAACAAGCCTGAGCAGCCCTCAGCAGAGATGCAGAGAGAAAACAAGACATGAAGAGGCTTTTCAACGTCATCCCCTGTGTAAATGAAGGGCTTTGTTTCAACTAACACTCAAATTAGAATACAGAATGGACACTAAGCAGCACAGCAACATCTAACAGGATCCAGAGTGAGAGCCAAAGAGAGTAAACAGTTTCCCCACCTGCTAACACATATGCTGCCATCTGCAGCTTACTGACCAAGGGGGAAGTTTGATCTTTTCCAAAGCAATGGCAGTGTATTTTTTTCTGTGCCATGGCTGAGTGCCTTCAGCCATCCTGTACAATAGTGCCAGAATATTTGTTGTCACTGATGTTCAGCCAGCCCTGAACTGTTTTACGGCCAGTTTTTGCACAGCACTACCAGTAAGGGCCAGATTTCACCCATTGCATTTTTCTTCCAGAGTCAGTGATGTGTTGATGTACTTACCAACACCAAAGTCATTGCAAAGTATTATGAACACTATAATATTTCAGAGGTAAAAAAATCCTCGTGTTAATGGTCTTTCTCTTGATTTTATGAAAAGCCCTTAAAATGTAATGAAAATGAGTTTTGCATTATATTTTTCTACAAATGCATGTTTATAATAGTGATGTAATCTATTGTAATTCACACATGAATTCAATGACATAAAGCAGATCTCTTTCAGTATTTTAAGCCAGATGGTTGCAGGTATATTAAAAGTGTGATTCTAAAAGCCCTACAAAGCAGGTTTAAATAAATTTTAAAAGGTTAGACAGTATGGTATATTGTTAATTTGCAGAAAGACAGTGTACAGAATTTTAAATAATCTTACAAAAACTGTGAATCTATACTCTCTTAGATAAAGTAGAGAAAAAAAATGGTGATATATTTCTACCTAGCAATAGAGGCTTTCCTATAAAAAAGATTTATACACTTGCAATAGAATGAAATTCTGAGGAAAGTGGTAGTATCTTTTATCCAAGTATATTAGATGCTTTAATAAAGCCAGACAAGCTTTTAGGCTTATGAATCCCTTCTCATCAGGACTGACAAAGACTAGAAAAATTTTCAGTGTCACTCTGCAATATAAGCTTTCAAAATCCAAATGTCAAATTAAATTTTAAATTGTTTATTAACAAAAGTTCTCCTTTATAAATTTCAAATGTGGGGTGCACTTGTATGGCAACATTTGCAATGTAGATATGCTGATGTGCCCTATAGCTAAATTTAGGGACATTTTCTAATTAATACTTTTTCAATTCACTTTTACCATATGCACATAAATACAGCAAATCAGTTAATGAGAAAAGATTCTTGTAATCTCACTTTTCAGTCAGTAGGGCAACACACTGCCTGAATTTTGTAGGATATGACTGTCAACATACTCATAGAGACAGACGAGCATAATCGCTAAGCAGCTAGTTCAAAATCATTAGATAAAGCAGTTGCAACAAAGTAGTGCAGCACTCTTTTCTATAATATGAATATATTCTAAATAGATTTTATTATGTAATTAAGTAGAAATTCATCCTGTGGCTTTGTAATATATGGAGTTTTTTAAATTATTGCATGCAACTTCAGAAAAGTTAGTGGGTCACAGCAGCCAAATGTTAGATTTTAAGAAAATTCCTTCCATATCATGGTTGTCCTGCCAAAGGTGGAACTCTGAACTGTCAAGGTGCAGCTTTGGATGGCAAAAATCAAGAGTAAGAACATAACATTTGACTCCAAACATTCATAGTTCCAAAGTAAGTTATATTTCTGATTTGATAAAAGTCTCATCCAAGTCTTACTTCCCAATAATGCCCAGATGTAGAGTACTTTCACATGTAACTCCCTCAAGTTGCAACATTGTCATGGAATCAGGCCTGAATGATTTTGCGAATTCCTTTAGTTCCATTTAGTGATAGTATTATTATAAATATCCTGGTCAAGGCCATTGCAGACATAGATGAACAGACCAATGAAAGTGAAAGTTCATTGTTTCAGTGGCTTCCAGCTTTGAAAAGAACATTGTAAAGCGATTATCATATTATACTTAGGAGCTACAGATTTAAGTTTCTGTTCCCCAAATAGCAAATTATTTGGATTTGGATAGCCATCTGTCTCATTGCATCATATCCTTTCCTTAAAGAGTATGACGTAATTGAATGATGTCATGTTTACAAAGTCGCTGTAATAGAGACTATACACTACGTAAAGATATAAATCTAGGAGTATAAAATCTACATAATACTTAAATCACTGAACATATGCAGTGCCTATCAGTAGGCCTGAACAACACTGTCATGCTCATTATTTTCAAGAACAAATCCATTTTTCCCCAAGTTTCTTTTTCTCCATTGTCCTCTCTACATCTTTTACAAGTAACATCAGGATTTTTACCTGCAGCCTCTAAGTATATATAGGAAATTATTTGCTGTTTTATAATATCTAGTGTGTCCATATACATCAGTGTAGTGTTGCCTTCTGATTCTGTAGTATTATTTTCCTTCCTATAAAACTACAAAAGCAAATGTGGATCTGGTTCTACTCTTCAGAATATTGTTGCTGCTGTTGATTTGCTACTAATATTTTCCTCATGCGAGAATCCACAACTGCAGGGTGAGAAAACTAGTGTTCTTTTGTTCTTTTTCCTGATACACAAAGAGATTTGTCCAGCAGTTCAACTCTTTCAAATTTCTTAAGATATTGGAACATTATTATTTTTCCTCTGTGTTAAATCAGTAAATGCTAGGAAGCAGCCTCTAGAAACAAAAGAGGAGACTTTGGCTCAATATTCATCTTGCCCTATTCTGGACCATTTTAATAGCTGCTTATAGATCTATCATCCACGAAGTTTGTAGAAGTTTCTTTTATGCTTTAAATTGTTTCTATTCAATTATTGACTAAGCTTCTACTTGCTTTAAACCTGTTACCTGATTTTCTCAAAAAAACTATGAGATCAAGTTTTAAATTTTTTCAGTTAACTTTTTAAAGTTTTTTACTACCTTTCAAAGCATAAATAGGTTTGAGTAGCTAATTAAAAAAAAAAAAACGAAAAAACCTAACCCAACTGGAGATTAAATGGCACTTACCAAAGTTTAGGATATAATTTCATTTGCAATTAATTAATGTTGTTTCAGTTTTGTAAAAAAGATAAGTATGCTCATTAGAGACTATAAAGCCTTCTTGTGGCACTTATTTGCTTAAAATTAAAAGAAAATATTTTTTTTTACTTTCATACAATAATCATGTTTAGAGAAAGAGTGGGATAAAAGAGGACTATTTGCATATGAGTTCTTTACAAAATATTATGGATCACAGATTTGAAATTACACTTTGAGAGACATCAAAATATATAATAGAAGAAAGATATATATGTCAGAAAGACAGCATGAAAAAGGATAGATGTGTAGGAAGATGAAAGATAACCAAAACTTGGGAGCAAAAAGAAAAATCAAACATTTTAGTCACATATTAAAGAGTCACAGAATACAAACAGACTGACCAAGGGACAGGCAGCAGACTGCCAAAAATGTGGCTAGTGACCAAGAATAGAAATTGGCTAATCAAAAGTCAGGTTATGTGTCTGCATTATGTTATTGGTTTTAATAGTGAAGAGAAGAAAATTAGAAAAGGCTAAATTTGTGAAGTGATTTGTTGATCAGTGGATCAACAGTGATAGTTTTCAAACCTCTTTCAGTCACCAATCCTACAAATATTGTATTATTTGTATTCAAAAGACGACTAATTCTCAAACTGGACTTTCATTTTTTTTAAACTAGCTTGTTCTTATTTTAAGAACTTTGTGTAGTGTCCTGAAATTAATTTCAAGTACAATTTCTCCTCCTGAGATATGAGCTTACATATAATTTGTCATTGATGGTAGGCAATAGAGTGCTAGCCTAGTAAACAGTTCAACAAAAATGGGGATTCCAAATTTATTTACTGCCAGTGTATTGAAGATCTTATTTACTCATTCTCCTAGTAGAAATAATGTTTTCATTCTTATTCATGCCTCAAGTGCAACGTGGAAGTAAGAAGACAAGCTATGTCCATTTTCTGCTCACGCATCACCCATAGTTCTGCAGTTAGAACTTACAGAGTGAAAAGTGAAGGGGAAGGAAAGAGAAAATTGTCAAAAAGTAAAGTTTCCCCTGATGTCACATAGGTTAAGAAGTAACCTATGGTCAGTTCATGAACTATAGAATGTTTAAAGTAATTTAAATAAATGAAAGCAAAAAGTGTCCTTTAAACAAAACAGTTTTCCACAGTAGAATTACACCATTCAAATTGGAGAAGACCAGAGTAAAAAAAGTCTAAATACCAGATGTGGTCTACAAGACACTTCTCTTCAGAACCATAGGGTATTCAATTTAGAATTCCAAATAAGGATATATAGAGGGACTATAAGGAAATTCAATATCAAAGCACTGATATTTGTTAAAGCAGAAAATTATCTCCTCGGGAAAAAAGTAGATGCTCATTTACTTCTTACAATTTAAATTAGCTAAGAGAAGAACAAACAATAACCCAGTAGAGAATCATTGTGCTAAGACATAAGGGATGGAAACCGAACGATGGAGTAATTACTAAGAAAATATTACTCTTTTACATCAGTATCATCTGCAGTATTAAATAATGGTACACAGACTCCTTTTCTTAATGCATAGTACTGAGATGCAGGACCTGGTCTTTCAGTTTCTCCACTGATGAAGTTTTCTAGACCTGCAAAATACCCCTATGAAATTGTCTTTACAGACCAACATTTTACTTTTTTTGGAAGAAGAATCTCATTTCCTAGCACTAGTATATAAGCATAAACCCTCTGTGGCATGGAAATACCAAACTTACAATCCTGCTGTGATTTTTATGTGTGTGTTTTCAAAAAGGAATGTTTATGTTAATACAGTAAAATGCTTGAATCAGCCCAGTATGTGTCATTTATGTGTTCTCTTACACTCCTAAGGAATATTAAAAAAATATGATGTTTCATTGGCCTTAATTTCAGCATTATACTGAAGAAATCACAAGAAAATATTACATATTTTGATTATGTTTGAAAAACATTAAACATGACATTCAATGTGTCAGCTCTTAACAGCATACATTTCTTATGCTGCTTCTCGGGATGTAATCAAAGAAAAACAAATCACCAATATGTCAGATATGGAAATTTAAATCTCAGTAGCATAAACACATTTTGTACGCTACATTCATATATAAATATTATCATTCCCATGTGGACCTTTTCTTTATTCTTTCCCATTTTTTGGTATAATACAGCTCTGAAGCTATTTGCTGTACTGCTATTATCATACTGAGATATATACAGAGCGAAAGAATGTAAAAAAAAAAAAAAGAAGAATACTTCCTTGTTTTCTGTAGTAAAAATCTATCAGGCACAGAGTTCTCTGACTGGCTTCTGCTGTTTCTGTCCCACTTCCTCTGCCACCTAGAAGGCTACCAAAAATATCACTCACAGATAAAACTGCTAACCCTCACAACAAGAAAGGATGGGTTTCTGCATTCAGAGAAATAGAGCCAGGCTCAGTGCCCTAAATCACAGTCTGTGCCACTGGAGAGGATGGTGAGAAGGGTGAAAATAAAGCAGAACATGGATTAGTTCTCCATCATGGAGCTTCCCACACAAAAAGCTGGAGGAAAAATGTTCACAATTTTGTGGCAGTTTGCTTATATTGAAATCTGAATATTTGAGGCCAAATCCTTGACCTCAAAGCCTATTTCAGGGTGGGAGGCTTAATACTTTCTGGCTTCAAATAAGAAAATTACTATTTGACACAAAGAACAGATCAATTTTCATTAAATTTTATTCTATCTAGAAAAAGATTTTATGAAACCAACATGTCAAATATATAAAATTAATCCAAATTATTACAACGAAATTTTACTTATTACATATACATTTGTAATTATTCCTAGATTTTTTTTCATATGAAACTTTCAAATGTACTTTTAATTATTATTTTCTTACCTAAAGGAATATCATAATTCCTTCTGGAACATAAACATACTATTGATGACGCTACTGTATTGGTATAACAAGTTGGAAACCTATTCTATATAAAAGATTAAAAAATTCTTGTAAAATACTTTCCTTCAAGAGTTTCTTGTAACAAAGAACAGGAAAATTTCACTAAAGATCAGTATTTTTAGGTCTTTATTGACAGCTCCTTCCTTTCTATAATAAGTTTTAAATTATAATGAAGTAGATAAGGTTTCCTTAATACTATACTTTGTTAATGTGGCTCTCCATAAAGTTCTTTGGACAAGTAAAAAAATTAGTTGAGCAGCAATATATATTTCTCAACTTAAGCCTTACTGCTACAGGATTTTTAATACTAGTTAAATGATCCTGAGGAAAACGCTAAAGCAATTATCTGCCATAGAACATCACTGAATAAAAATATGGTTTCTACAGACACTTGTGTTTAAAGAAAAACAAATGCTGCACAGTGCCCTGCATGCTTACAAACTTGCCTTTGTCAAATTCATCAATTGAACTACTATATGACATCTTGCTCAGCATATAAAGCTGGGTGAAAAAGAAGGAAGAGGGAGACTTTTGGAGCGATGGCCTTTGTCTTCCCAAATAACAATTACAAGTGGTGGAGCCCTGCTCTCCTGGAGATGGTGGAACATCTGCCTGCCCATGGGAAGCAGTGAATGAATTCCTTGTTTACTTTGCCTTTGTACATGGCTTTTACTTTCTCTATTAAACTGTCTTTGTCTCAGCCCACAAGTTTTCTAGCTTTTACCATTTGGATTCTCTCCCCCATCCGGAGAAGAGATGATGTAGTGAGTGAGTGGTTGTGTGGGGCTAAATTGACAGGTAGGGTTAAACCACAACACCAAAAAAACACAAACAAGGCCTCAGACAGCAACTTTGAGCTAAATTGAATATATTTAGGTTAGTACAATAAGTTTCTGTTTTTTAACCTAGTCTCAAGTCAACACTGTTCCTTTCTCTACCCTTCTTCATTATTTCTGAAATTTTTTTGACATATGCTTCTTACCAGAATCCATACTCAAATCTGTGGTATTGTATCCCAATACAGCTTTCCAGTTGAATGAACATTTAGATAAGCAGACAGTTTCAGAAATACACTGCAGAACCCAATGTGACTGCTGTGCTCCTCAGAGACATTTGGCAGAATATGACTTTCTACTCTGCCAGCTCCCCAGCTTCATGGAGAAGGATGTAGTTGCCCTTGGCAGGGCTGTTCTGCCCACCTGGAGCAGCTTGTCTGAAAATGAGGATACTAGCCAAAGACACTGCTAGACGACACCATGCAACTTAGGCAGAAAATACACATGACCCATTTACAGTGTGGTTACATTGCGGTCAGAAGTTAGAAATATGTCAAAACCCATATTTTGTTTACTTTAGAATTGGTAATCTGAAATGAGCATCTTTTTTCCTTCATTTCAAGCATCATGTCTTCATGTTTCCAATGAAACTGGAAATTTTAATTGTTGATCAACCCTTCTATTTCCTATCTCTGTATTAAAATGCTTAATCTTGTAACGAGAATTCTATCTAATTAATCAGTTATGCTCACTAAATTGATATATTTTATTTATATTTTTATAATTTCTATTTATATATTTTAGTGTATTTTAAGTTAATATTCAAAACAATATCAAAGGATATTGATATGCAAATATACATATGTCAAATGTAGGCATGCATTGAATCTTTACTAAACCTTAGTTAGGATTTTTTTAAAACTCAGCAATAATTATTTCTGCTACATAACTTGTTGACTCTTCTGAAATACAAAAACCAAAACAAAATGAAAAGAAATAGAAAATCTGCATTCTTAAGTGAAGATAGATACTAGATTTTGTCCTTCTGCATATGCATTATGTGGACAATGCCCTTCAAATATTTATTCACTATAGGTTTTGACAAACTTTCTTATTAGAGAAAATTAAAAATTAATTATCTGAGGATACTGAGGATACTGTACATCTCCGTGTACACCAGAAAAATATTGTAAATGCAAGGATGCACCTTCTGTTAGTCCTTTGTGGTTCACTAAGAATTCCTTCAGCCTCCCTGGTGATTTTGTACTACTACTAGGATTTATTCAGTCAACGACTAAAATTACTGACCCTATGTTATCATAAATCTTACTGCCAGGAAGTCTATTCTAAAAAGCCATATGACCACTAATTACATCCTATCATAGCAAATCAATGCACCTAGATAAAAATAAAAAGCAGTGTCTTGGTTTGCAACCATCGTACAAATATAGTTATGCTAAAATGATTGGGTTTTTTTCATTTCTTAAAAAAAAAATTAAGTAATTGCCTTTTATATAGCTATTTTACATTATTTGTGTATTATTTCACTAATATGACTTTTTCTTTGTGAACCCATGTCTTAGTAATAATTCTAACGCCAATAATTTAATTCATAACCTGGTATTCCTCTCCTTAAAACATGTAACAAAACACTCAGAATTTATTATTGTAAAACAAAGTTGGGAATCTACTAAATGTAGACAAGGAAACAGAGGAAGACAGTATGGAAGATCGTGAGTCCAATCCTGTTATTTTATAAGCAGAAGGTTTTTCAACACAAAGATCAAATTTGAAGGACAAAAACAGGTTAGATTGGTAGGATAACTAGGATTTCTATGGAGAGAATTCAGGAAGATGGGATTATCAACAATGTCAAATACTTAAATCAGATTGAGGGCTCTTCATTAGCAGGGAATAAGAGGACGTTAACTACTCCAGGGAGAGTGGTTTCTATGGGAGCCACAGCAGAACCCGTATTGAATTTGGACAAATAAATTGCCTCAGGGTAAGAAAACACTTCTAAGAGCTATGATAAACAACAATAGACTTCTTACCCCTCTAAAAACAAAACAAAAAAACCCCCAAAAAATCCCCAAAATTAAACAAGTTCAATGTTAGAGAAATTCATAGTGCTATTAGAGACACAAATCACCCCAAGCACTATGAGCAAGAGTGAGAGGATGACAGAGAGTTTACTTCCATGTTGCTTCTCCTTCTTCTTGACCTTTCTTGTCTTGTCCAGAATCAAGAGTATATGTAAGATATTATAAGTTAACAGACAAATCAAGGGGAAAAAAAAAAAAGTAAGAGCAAAAGAGGTAAGAAAGAGAAATGGAGTGGAGAGAAAAATGATGCATGCTCTTTGTATCTTTCTGGGAGATGTAGTTATGGAGGAAAGGTGGGGCAGGTATAAGTCACAGGAAGACAGGCTATTTCATTTGTCTTGTTCAACAACTTGTAAACTAGATTTTGTAGTTCACAAGATTTGCCTGTCGATGATTCTGATAAAAAACTCTCACATTACTCTCTGAAACTGGTCATTTTATGTCAATATGAAAAGCTAAAGGTCACAAAAGTCATACACATTAAATACATTAAATGTTAATTACTCATTTGTGAAACAATACAAAACATAAGGAGAATAATTCCCACCTGAGCTCATAATTACAGTGAAGTTACAGAATTTCTATATACAGTTTAATATTTACTTTTAAAAGTCTGGGAAAATTTAGAACTGATATGTCAAAAAATGCCTCTGGTTTCAGCCTTAAGCATGATTTTTCATGCACTAAGCAAGAGAGTAGCATAAAGGAAATTCTGGTTTGTTGGTAAAACACCATGAGAATGTTCTCAGATACTGTGAAAACTTCAATTACTTCTTGCAGTTGAGGGGCACAGTCTGTATTTACTGAGATCAATCCCAACACTAAGTTTTTTTGATTATCATTAATTTTATTATTGGCTAGAAGAAAAAAAAAAAGGAAAAAGATGAAAGAAAACCTGCTACACTTCTGAAACCATGGATAAAAGACTTACTATGTTGTTGCTTCCTCTGTTAAGTAGCACATTAAAATGGACTAACATAAATAAACACAGCAAAACAGGATCCAATTTTCTGGGCTAGTTAGTTAAATGGCAGCAACTTTACTGATATTTTGATCAAACTATGACCAGTATTGCTGATGGCTGTATAACTAGATAAGGACGTAATTGTTACACTTTATTTTTAGGTGCTTTTAATGAATTAAGATGTTCTGTTCTAACAATAAAGTTAAAAATGCAAATAGGAAACCAGTTTTGTATTCCGCCATTATACTGATAACAGTCAGTAGGTTCATGTTTCACAGAACTTGACATCTAGCTGTTTTTAGAAACCTGTCAATATCTGGGAGCATTTTTATCATAATCAATACACAGTTTTGATCATTCCTTCGAAATTAAGTCCTCTCATTTTTTGTGTAAAACTATTAATCTGGCAGAAATTTGTTGTTCATGTTTAACCAAATTAATGATTTTGCTAAATAGCAGTCATCGGTAACACATTTCTCAGCAGTGTGCTCTTTCCCATTATGTATAAAGCTAACAAATGTAGACTTTTTTTTTTTTTGCTTTTATTAAAAAATATTTAAAAGTTATTCTCAAGCTACTCTGAAAAAACCTATGAATATACAAACATCTGTACTAGCCTTATACTACATATACTAAAGATGATAATAAAATAATAACTATTTACTTCACTTCAGAGGCAACTGCTGCTAATACAAAGATAACACAGATCCCTAATGTTTACTTGGAAACAGTTTATTATACCTTCCTTAATAAAATTTAGGTAAATCTATTAATGTAAAAAAGAAAACTATTTTGGATAACTCAATATCATATATATTTACTGTGAGGGTGATGAGGCAATGGGACATGTTGCCCAGAGAAGTTGTGGATATCCCATCCCTGGAAGTGTTCAAAGTCAGGTTGCATGGGGATTTGAGCAACCTGCTCATGGAAAGGATGCTGGAACCTTTCAACCAAAATCATTCTATGATTATAGAAATTGCTTATTGGTCTGAAAGAAAGCAAGATTCATGGAGAGCTAGAAGGTACTACAAAGAAGAATGCCTGCAGAATTGATAATTTATCTCTTAGTATATATTCATTACAATACAATGATATTTAATATACTATTTAATATACTATATTTAATATACTATTTAAATAGTAACTTCCCAAAGGACCCTCTCTACCTTCCCATTGCATATACAGCATACCTGGCTTCATAAAGGAAGAACTACTTCATATTTTCCTATTCTGTTATTACTTAATGTTTGCCACATAAATTTTCTACTGCACACTGCAGATAAAGCATTGACCACAGAGTTTTAAATTTTCTCACTATTTACTGTATGAGATGGATCTGGCATATCCATCAGATACTTTTATTCAAGAATTCTTCCAGAGTAGAAAACAATTCTTTAGGCTACAGTTGACAAATGGTATACTGNTAGCATACTAATTGCAGTCTACCTCAGGCGTAAGAATCATCTTTCCAAACTGTTTGCATAAGCACTAAAAAATACAAGGAAGAAGATGCATTACCCTAGGATGCTGCTGTGAATTGATATGACGTGACAGGAAGTTACTAGATATTCTGCTTTAGTCATTCAGGGGTATAAAATCAAGAGCCTTGCCAAAAAAACCCAAACCCAAAACCAAAGCAAATAAAAACCTTAAGCATATATTAGGCATTTCCTCCCAATTTATGAGACATTCGAACTACAAAAATATTAAAGTCTATGATCATAACTTGCATTCCCTAATTTTCTGTGACTTACTTGAAACACTGTTTGAAAAAATATAGAAATGGTTCTGAGAAAAGAAAGGACTCTGAGCTCGCTTTTTTTCAAATAGATGCTCTAAAAAAATAGGTTTGTTCAGCCTTATTCCCTTCAAATGACTCTCTGCATCTCAGGAAACTTAGTTGTTTGTTTTTTGGGGTTTTTTGGTTGTTGTTTTTTTTTCACCAGTACTGACAGAGTTTCAAAGTTATGAACGAAACATTTCTATTCAACTTATTGTCTCCAGTTTGTCTCATGTCCCCTCCTCACCCCTTCAAAGATTTTTTGGTTAGCAGGAGGTAGAAGCAGCTATGGTTCACTACAAGCAATTCTCAAAAGTGGAAACATGCCCTGACATTGGAAAATTCCCTATCACCTTTTAAAATTATTTCATATATATTTTATATTTTTTTTACATGTATAGGTATATATGTGTGTGTATTTATAAGCACACACATAAATAAAAGGTACCATTAGCTATCTTTTAAGAGAGAACTGAGATCACTATTGAGTTCTGTAAAAGGGCATTTAACACATGGCTACCTTGCCAGCAGAGCTGGAGGAAGCTGAGACTTCCCAAAAATATATTTCCTGGAGTTCTGCATCCCAGTGCTGTGAAAGGCTTCACACTGCATTCATCAGGCTCAGAGCTAGTCTGTCCTATTTCCTCTTCCCACTTGTCCCCTGCTCCAGGGTGGGGCCCCTCCTACAGGAGACAATCCTCTACAAACCTCTTCAATGTGAGTCCTTTCCACAGGTTGCAATTCTTCACAAACTGCTCCAGCATGGGTCCCTTCCACCAGGTGCAGTCCTTCAGGAATAGACTGTTTCAGGGTGGGACCCCACAGGGTCACAAGTCTTGCCAGCAAACCTACTCCAGTGTGGGCTCCTCCTCCTCTCTTTCTGAAAGTCCTACCGGGATCCTTCTCCAGTGTGGACTTACCATGGGGTCATAGCCTCCTTTGGGCATCCACCTGCCCCAGTGTGGTGTCCTCGAAAAGCTGTAGGGGCGTATCTCCCCCATGGACCTCCATGGGCTGATGAGAAAATCTACCTCACCATGATCCACACCAGGGGCTGTGCAGAGGATTCTCTTCTCCAGCACCGGGAGCACCTCCTCCCTCTCCTTATTCCATGACCTCAATGTCTGTGGAGTTGTTTCTCCCACATATTTTCACTCCTCCCTTCTCTGTCTGCAATTGCTCCTGAACAGTGACTTTTCCCCATTCTTAAATATGTCATCCCAGAGGTGCTACCATCATCACTGATGGGTTGGCCTTGGTGGGTCCATCTTGGCTGGCTTTGGCTCTATTGGACATGGGGGAAAGCTTCTAACATCTTGCAGAAACCACCCTGTAGCCCCCACTGTTACCAAAATCTTGCCATCCAAGTCCAGTATAAATCAATTTGTGTCATATCAACACTAGGTAGTGTTATATAACTCTACTAAATGTCATACATATTGTGCTAGTAGAATTAAGACATTGTACAGTATCTTTCACTCTCAGTATCTACACAGTTAAAGGATATTACTTACAGGAATTTGGCTTGATAATTTTTTCCTGAGCAAAAAACAAGGGCTTTTTACCTTTCCTAAACACTAGACTGCCTTTTACGGAACAATATTTTGTTATTCTGGCTGTTACTGTTGGAAGGCTGCTAAACTGTTGTACCTCAGAGAGAAGTGCTAGAGAAATAGAAAAAAAGCCATTCAGGTTGTTCTTCTTGCTACAACAGAGTTATGAACCTTTTGATTTGCCATATGTCAAGAGGAAAAGCTTTGAGCAGCTATTCAATACTTAGGAATGATTGTAATGATGTTTAATTCCTTCTTGCATAATGTTGTTACTATGGCAACTAACAATTCTGATCTGGTAAAGCCAAAATTTCTTTCAAATACCAAAATATTTCAGTTGTGCTTTCGTGTGTGTGTTGTTGTTTTTTTTCCTCAGTAATGCACTTTAACTTCACAAGTTTCAAAAGATATGAATAATTAGAACACAATCCTATGTGGACACAGTAAATAGGTAAATAATAACTTGGGAGAGAAGGAGCTCAAGGGACACTAATAAGAGTCTTTTTTGGTAATCAGGACATTCAGCAAGGAAAAGCATATGCCTAAGCCAAACACAAGTAAGCACATCTAGTCTGCATCTTTGTAAGAGTGATTGAGCTAAGGAGCTAAATCCACACCTTCACAGAGGCAGAAGGCTATTTTGCTTCCCTTTTTTCTGCCTATTATTTTACAAAAAACATTGTTTTGTTTGTTTGGGTTTTTTGGGGCCAGAAATCTTCATCCTGTAGTCTGGTTAAGAGGAATTTGATGAGAAGGGAATTGGCTTGCTGCCTATGCAGAGAAATACTACCCTAGTGTTCATTGCACACCCTCACTCTTCTCCAGTAATGCTATTGCTTAGAGACTCAAAACTTCATTGTAACTTTTAAAGGTAAAACTAAGTATTCCCTCAGCATCCCCTGGCTTGGTCTATAACAAGAAATATTCACTTTGAGTAGGAGTCTACATTCCTTGTAAAAGTAACTTCCTTGATGGTTTCAGTGGGAGTCTTATTAGCAAAAAGAATTCAAGAAAGAGCTCATAACTGTGATGTGCAGCATGTCTGTTTGCCTCACAGGGCAGACAGAAATACAGAACTCTGCTTGTACATACCTGTTTTCCAAGGCTACTTAATAAAATGACATTGAGTTGCAACAAAGTGTTGCATTTGTAAAATATGTTTGGATCATTCTTGAGGAAAAACACTGTATTTTTATATAAGATAACATTAAGCACAAATAGAGAGAAAATGAGAGAGGAAATAAATGGCATCATAAACCAATGCACCTCCCTTGGAAAAGCTCAGTAGATCATGAAAAGCCTCATGTGCATGTTAAATGTATAAATGTATAAAGCATCTAAACACCTTGAGGAAGCATAGTTACTCATTTCTGTGCTCTGAAAATGTTAAAATCTCAAAACATGGCTCTTAAAGGTAAAATAATTTTGATATACTTGAGTTTGAAACAGACAGTGGAAAAAAAAAGGATTCCATTCCTTATTTGTTTCCTTATAGTTTCATGTCTAGCTTAGACAGTTATTTTAAAAACAGCTCAAAAAGCTTTTTGGACTTTCCTGGCTCCTCATTACAAGGCACCAGAGAAACCTGTCCCAAAAGCAGCTAACATAGGAAAATTAGAGGATATATCATCCTCATAGTGCAGTGTATGGTAAGAGCTACTATGAGACTACAGGTGCAGTGAGAAAAGAGGCATCCCACTTATGGGCTCTGTATGTTTTGCAGGAAGACTCCAGACCTGAAAAGACAAAAACCAGTAAGCAGCTATAGAAGAGTTTAAAGTGGCAACACAGAAAACACAAAGAAACAGGACTCGTAATCGTTTCTGAGCCAATAGTTATTTTAGCAGAACAGAGTAGCAGTAATTGGCACTGACTGTGAATGTTTGAGATAAATTCAATTCTGAACCAACAGAATTCATTCTCTCTCTGGAGAAGATAATCTGGAGAGAAAATAATTGTGACCTATCTGAGCACAAACAACCAATGGTTATGGAAAAATCCATGAAGAGCAACAAACAGAAAGCAAAAGAGTATACAGAAATAAGTTACAGTGAGAAGTTCACTGTGATTTTTTGGAGAGGGTTACTTGTATCCACCTGCTTGAACAATGAATGTGAATTATTTATTTCTTTTTAAAAATATTTTTCTTTCCAACACTTAAATGACAGTTTAGTATTTCAGTTCCAAACACACAAGGACTTCAACTCTAACTGTAAGGTTATAGCTTTGTTTCACATTGATTGGAGGTGGGGGTTGTGTAGCATTTTTTTGTTTTCTTTTGTGGGTTTTTGTTTGTTTGTTTTGTATTTAAAAAAAAAAGTCATAAACTTAAACTTGAACTAAATTTAACCTAACATCGTCTCTCAAATTAGGGTGAAAAAAACGAAAGAAGAGAGAAAAATATGTAAGCTTAATGAATATCCTGAAAGACATTGTAATTGCTTAGGAGAAAGTGTACTGAAATCTCAAGTTTGGAAGTACACTCAACATAGTAAAACCAAAGGAACTCTGAACTGTCGAGTGCCACAGTGTAAGCCTTTTGCAATGTATTCCATGCAACATTTATAAAGAGACCTTTAGAAAACACCTAAATTGCACATACAGTTTCAGCCTAAAGGCAACGGTTATTCTGTTGTTGCTTTTAGTGACACACTATATCATGTACAAGTTATAGGTACATATCAGCATCTTGCATTGAATAAGCCTACCATACTTTGCTGAAATGTTAAGCTTTCAGCACTCTCGCCCACAATATGATAATTACAACCATTCAAGCACTAAAACTGGCACATTTCTTTTCCACAGAATATCATGGGTTGTTCAGACATTTCACACTCCACCTCCTTCTTCAATTTTCTAAGTAGCACTAAGATAGATATAAAAAGTAAGATGGCAAACTCTGTGCCAGATAAGACTGTGAAAAGCAAACCTTTATCCTCAGTTCTGTTCTTCACCTGCAACACCAAATTCCAGACACTTGTTCTCTCTCTTCCTTCTCTTCTCCTTCCCCCATCATATGATAATGTAAGATATTCCTCTTTGATCTTTCCAAACATATTTCAAGCTCTTTTGAAGATTGTGCATATGTAGTTTTTATAAATCCTTTTAAATTTTTTATAGTTTTAAAGGCTTCCTGAAGTATAAGAAGCTTTTAAAATTTAATATCCACACAGCCCATCCTCTCGTGTCTATCTTCAAGAATGCTGCAAAAACCACGCTGAGTGCCCTTGTTCTTGATGTTACCCTGTTACCCTTCTAGAATTTTGTGACTCCCTGCGTGTAGTCATACAAATTTAGTTAGTACGGAACAACTCGGATATTTTCAGCTATGAAGTGTGCCTCTTTATCAGATAATCACCTTGATTTTAAGAAGCCTCAGGAAATGGGTGTGTTGTTTCTATTTTTATTACAGCAGTTAAATAGTTTTACAAAAATATTTTCTCCTTTTCTTAAAAAAAACCACACAACAAAACCAAAACAACAACAACAAAACCCACACCACTTTTACAAAATTGTTCATGATTAGCTGTGCTCATGATTGAGAAAATTCCTGGAAGTACTAAAGGCTTAGACAAAATGTTAGAAAGAATAATTTTGCTAGTCCCGCTCTTAGTTTAGCTATTCATTTGAGTTTGAATTATATTTTTAAGTGCTTTGAGTTACACAAAACAATATATTCACAGAGATTCATAAAATCAATTAGGTTGGAAATTTTTTCAGAATTTGTGCAGATTTGTCAAATAAAAAAATTGTCATAAAATTTAAAAAAAATAAATATCAGAGATGAATCTGATAAAAGGAATTGTTTGCAGCCTGACATTCACAACCCACATAAGAGTACAGTGATGTTACTCCTCTACTTTGTGACTAAGTGGACAGATGTAAATCAAAGTTGCAGTGATCACAAGAGAGGGGCTTTTTTTTTTCTTTTTTTTTTTTGGCAGAAATATTTTTGTCTTCTGCAACATCCTTTCAGAAAATTGATTTAGATATTAATATTCACATGAATGTAATAGAACATAATTCACTGATCTTTGACAGTAGTAGAGGACTGAACCACTGAAGTATTTCATGAATCACATACTAGGTTTCTATATTTCGTTGTTCAGTAAGAAGTTTTTACTATGACACTTAACAGAAAACAAATTAGAAAGTTAGAAAAAATTCCATAATGAAAAAAATAAAAGCTATTACAGAAGTATGGTATGTTGATTTCTTATTTCTCTTAAAAATATCCTATTAGGGTCATTTAGCTATTTTGTAGAACCACATAAAATGTTTAAAAAGACTCAAAATAAAGGAAATTTGTTCCTTAGAAGTGTCTCTTCTATGCATAAAATGACATATCATAGAGGTAAAGGGATTCAAACAGAGAATATTATGTACGTAAGCTCAGGCAGAAAGTTAGGCATTTAAAAGAAACAAATTAAAAAATCTGCTGACATAAATGCAATTTAATATTCAGAACCAACACAGGACAAAGTGCTTAGGTATATCCTTTCTAGTTGTAAATGGAGCAGCTTTCAAGGGTGAACATAAATAATTGGTAGAGGAGTAACCAGGGGTGAGATAGCACTCCATTGTCTGAAACCACAATTGTCAGGGAATACTTCTTTCTCCAAACAGCACTTCAGGTCATCTACAGATTATTTATGCTGACAACAACGCCCTTGTCGCCTACACAGGAGTAACTCTGCAGCGTTTAACATCCTGCTTTGCTGAGGCTGCTGACCTTTTTGGGCTGGAAGTCAGCTTAAAGAAGACAGAAATTTTCTGTCAACCTGCATCTCAGGAAGTCTTCCCCATATCACCACTGGCGAATCAGAGCTCAAATCAGTCCAGCAGTTTAATTACCTAGGTAGCCTCATCTCCTCGGATGGTAAGGTTGACGGAGAGATAGACAACAAGTTAGTAAAGGCACATAGAACTTTCAGAAGACTCCATAAAAGAGTTTGGCGAAATAAACACCTGAAGAAGAATACAAAGATCAGTGTTTACAGAGCCATTGTGCTGTCTACTCTTTTATATGGTTCCGAATCATGGATCATCTACCGCCACCACCTGCAACTCCTAGAACACTTCCATCAACGCTGCCTCCATACAATCCTAAACATTCACTGGTTAGATTATGTGACTAATACATCTGTTCTAGAACAGGCAGCAGTTACGAGTATTGAGGCCATGTTGCTGGAACACAGCTGCGTTGGGCAGGATGAAGGACTACCACCTCCCTAAGATCGTGCTCTGTGGTGAACTTGCCACGGGCTGCCACAAGAGAGGAGCCCTGAAGAGGAGATACAAGGACTCCCTGAATCAATGTCTCAGCCTTGGCCACATTGATCTTCATCACTGGTCTACTCTGGCCTCCGATCGGGAGGTCTGGACACACGCTATCCATAACGCTGCTGTTGCTTTTGAGAATGCACGCAGGATCACTCTTGAGGAGAAAAGACAACGTAGAAAGAATCGTGTCTTGTCAATACCATCCAAGGAATCTTTCTGCTGTGCCTTTTGCAACCAGACTTGTCTATCTTGCTTTGGCCTCTTTAGCCACCAGTGCGCTTGTAGCAAATGTGGGTAGAGTCCTTCCCAAATCTTTGTTCGTGAAGCCTAGCCATGAAAAATGAAAAAAATTCAATAACATCGTATTACATGTTAAGATCAGCACCAGATTAACTAGAGGTCACCATTCCTTTTTTCTATTATGCAGCATGTGACATTAGATCTACACAGCAGTCTGTTTTAGCTATTAAAAAAAAGTAAGTAATCCCACTGCAAATGAAAAAAACCCAAGTGGTTTGTAAGACTGTGCTAATATTAATTTTGTAAACTGTCATCACATTTGCTACCAAAGTCAGGGATGTTCTCTTGTTCTCCTAATCATCTGCTCTGAGCCCACTCATGACTTTACTCTGTCTCCTCTCCATGCTCAGTACTCTGTCTTCTTTCTCCAGTACCAACTGGCTCTTTATCAGCAGCTTCTTCCTACTCCTACCCCATCAGCAGCTTTGGGAAGCCACCTGCAAATACAGTGCTGCTGGATTACAGTCCTGAGAGTCAGCAACCAGTGCGGACATCTTTGCTTCCTCCCACTGCCTAATTTAGACAACACTGTTATTAGTACACTGCCCATGCTGATTTAATGTGTAACAGATGAAGTAAATCATGACTTTACCTCAATCTAGCGACTGCTGTGATATTTGTTTCACTTTCTACTACTTAAAGAAATCCCTGTATTCCTCATTTTAAGGGTTGAAACTCAGCTATCATCACGAAGGAGCTTGATGGGTTTAAGCAGCAAGCTTTGGGCAACAGGGACTGAGAGAAATTCCATCATCTGAGGACCAGACAAGACCCACTGATATTCAGGCATGTTGATTGGCCTGTCTCCTGCAGCAGGATATGGAAAGACTTTGTGATAATATCATCAGACCATGTTGAAACCCTTTTGTTTTCTTCCCTGCTATGTAATCGTGGATACAGAAAATGTTAACCATCTTCCCCCCACATGTAATCCTTGTTATGGGAAATGTAAATCAATTGTGTAATCCCGTAGTTAACATAATCTCTCCTCTGGTTAGCATAACTCATCCTCCTCATTGACATGTCCTGCCCCTGAGACCCTTAAATTGCATTTCACATGTTCAATAAATATTCCAGTTTTCATCCCCAAAATTGGGATCGTGTAGTTTTGGACCTTTACACTCATTTGTTTGAGAAACTCCTCCATACTGAACTAACAAATCAGAAGAGTCTTGTTGCTGTTACCATAAGGGAATGGAAGTCAACGGTAATTTTTCATTTCCATGAGATTTGTCTGAAATGTTTCATACCGCAATGATTGCTTTTACTTTGTTGTTAGGGATTACTGTCTGTCTTTGTAAACTGTGTCCTGATTTTTTCACCTCTGTACACAGAGATCTGCAATGTATCCAGTGCTTCATTACCTACAAGCCAAAATGACACCAGCAATAAGGAAAGTGGAGGTGGAAGGATTTTCCTTTTCAAGCTTGGTAGCATCAGAATTGCAAGTATGAGCTCTGTCTATTAAAAGAACTCTTTTCTTTTGTGCAAAGAAGCCAGTTAGCATTTGTCACTAGAGTAACACAGAAATAGGAGCTGCTTCTTTGTTGCTGAACATTCAAAGGTATCTATTTTCCTTCCAGTAGGTCCAGCAATTCCCACTAAAAATCAATGAGGTTTAAGCAGAGCCCCAGGATTTCATTCAAAGACCAGCACCATTACTTCACTGGCCCACAGGAGAATTCGTTTCCTTTGTGCTGATTTCTTTCAAAAATTTTTAATAAATCCTTTGGGTTGAACATGATCAAAAATGCTGAAGTTACAAATTAATTTGTGTGGATGAGTAGAGTAAAAAAAAAAATAGGAACTAGCTATTTACAACATTATTTACTTCTTTTCATTTTGATGCTTTCTCTACTAAACAGTATTAAAATGACTGGCGTATATTTAAAGAAAAACAAAAAAAATTACTTTTAAAACTAAAAAAAAAAAAGGAAAATACATAACATGAAACAAAAATAAATTTTATTGAACCCTCAAAGAATTACCTGTCCATATTAGATTTGAAACATTCACTTAAAGAACCCTCATGAAGCAATTAGACAACATAACACAAGGACCTACACAGCATGGGAAATTAAAAGGAATCAGTGAGATGACAGGCCTTTTCTTCCTTGATAGAACTCCATATTTTACCTATTATTAATCCAGATTTCCTTTTTAGGTCTAATGAAGGTAAAGAGGGGTGACAAAAATGAAAGTAAATGTTTATTATTTTTAAATGGGTTTTATAGTGCTTTAATTTGACTTATTTCTCTAGCCCAATTCCTGCATTATTTTTTATTTCCTTGTGGTCATTTCCAATGAGAATTAAAAACATTTGTGATTTTTTATATCTCTTTGCCACTAGAGGTGGAATACAACAAGGGAGACGAAAAATAGTTCACTATAACGGGGAAAATAGAAAGACATAAAAGAGAGAAGAATAAAGAGAAACAAATGAAAATTAATTCTGAACCTACTGCAGGATAAAATATGAAGAATATCAGTCAATGACCTGTAGAAGACAGTGAAACACGGGAAATAATCTCTTATGGTAAGGAAATTACCCTTTTTATGTGTATATTCCTTAAAGGCAATATTTGCATACTGTGAGAATCATGCAGAATACTCCTTTGATCTGTTCTCAAAGTCCACACAAATACTTTGCAGGTCTGGAAGAAATTGTTAGTAAGGCTTCAGGTGATTCAATTGGTGAAAAAAATTCAGGCATGTTCAAAACTTACTGGATTCAAGATTTCCAGCAAAAATACCTAAACATTTCCAATAAAGCTTGTAATGAGTTTTTTGCTTAAAAAAACCCAAACCCGACCCCCCCCCAAAAAAAACCAAACAAACAATAATCTAGGGTGCATTTTAGGAATAGTTAGGGACATGATAAATTTACACAAGATCATTGGTCAGACTGTACAATAAATACAATTTTGATTTTCACAACGTGACAGAAAAAATTGCCAGATACTGAATGGAAGTGGAGCTTCATGGAAACTCGTGCAAAGTTGGCACAGATTGAGGCTGGAAACGGAGGGCTTTTGGAAGTACAGACTATTGAAAAATAGAGCTCTAGAGGATCTAGAAGCAAAAGGATCTATAAAGGATCTATAGCAAAAAAAGGATCTATAGCAAAAAAAAAAAAGATATAAAGAGTGGAAATGTTTGACAGAAATTACAAAAAAAATCATTCAACTAATGAAGCTTGTATATGCATACATATCTACTTAGTTTTCCTTCCTATTGCTTTAGCATTAATTTTTCATCCCCGAAGACAAGGAAGAACATTGCTGCCAGAGATAAGCATACCATGGCTTGTGGGAAGCATGGACTTTGTTGATCAACCTGCCAAAGAAGCCGAGTGTTTGGCAACACCTGATTGACAAAATTAATAGCTCCTTGCCTTTTCCTCACAAGCAGAGCTAATTGACAAGGTAAGAGAAAATCTTCCAATCACATCTAAAATTTAATTACCATTTAGGAAGGGTTCAAAATTACTGACAGATGAACTATAAGCAGAAAATCTTAGTACCAGAGGGAATCAAATTGAAAACCCTTTGGAGAAGAAAACAAAAATTTTTGTCATGCAGAGACCTTAAACTGTACAGTGCAGCTGAAGCAATCAATGTGGCCTACGTAGAATATTAACAAGTAAAACGCTTTGGAGTTTATAGTCAGTGTAGACTGGAGAAGGAAGGAAAAAAAACAACAAACCAAAAAAAAAGAACTGAATCTATACATGTCTGTCTTGCAGACCACAAAGAGAACTGAATAATTCAATCCCAGGTCTGTGCTGTTACAGGTTACTTTGACCAAAAGACTTACCATATATGTACTAAAGCTTTTTTAAAAACAAGTAAATACATAAATAAAAATGTAACAATATATGTTACATCAATCCAACAGTTAGAATAAGAACATGAGTGGGAAAGAATTGATGAAGGAGAACAGATACATGTTCCAACATGGTATTATCCCCTTACAAAGGAGGGGAGCTGTTTTACCTTCAGCTCTCAGTCTCCTCAGCTCCCCTTCAGTAATAACTGAAATAATTAGCCTCTCCACAGCAGAACAAACACCATTTGAAAAACCCTGTCCCACTCCCTCTTGATCCCAAAAGACAACAGTCCCAAACAGGCAAAACCAAAAGGAAAAGGTAACCATGAAATTGCCTTTCATATTCCACTCAAGATCATGTTCCCTTGTACAATTAGTGCATCCCCTTTTACAGCCAGTAGACCATCTCTGACATATTTACTAAGCCATACTATGTACAAGGCAGTTTTTTGGCAATCTTGAGCTTCTCTTCGATGTCCTTTCCTGTAAAGATATCCAAGTGGGTATTGCCCTGGCAAAACAGAGAACTGCCCTTGAACAGTTGCCTCAGTAAAACAGAAGAAATGTTTTACTGAGGCCAAACACAGTGGTCAAACATAGAGATTTCAAATTCCCTTGTGAAAGAGAAGCTATATTAACAACACTCAGTAAGCAAATACACAATCCATCCTCAAACTCCTTTTTCAAGTATAGAAAAGTACTTCTCTTCAAACAGGAATGTGTCTGTTGCATAAAAAAAACTAATGCCACTGCTTATTAGAGCTCTGAAAATTAAATTTTCATCTCTGGGAAAGACTAGAATTACAGGATATTTGTTTTGTTTTTACATTTCTTGAATCATGAATAAGCATTGTTGCGCAAGAATTTCTTATGGCATAGAAATTCCAAAGCATTTAATTCAGAACTATCAAAATATGTTGACTCGGCTCTGTTGGAATGGGATCATAACAGAGCATAAATACAATTAATTACTTAAAATAAAGCATTGATAGAGGCATTTCCAGAAAAGCCATCACATATACAACTGATCAAAATTCTGACTATCTCAAAACCTGAGTTGTAATACCTACTGACTGAATCCACATGGCAGTGTGTAAGCGATCTTGAGGTCAAGATTTATATGAAGTTACATACTATTTACCCTCAGACCCAATGTGACACAGTTTGTATGCACAAAGGGCACACCGCACATTTAAAAGCGCATCCTGGTATCTGCCATCTAGGTAAGCTTCCAGAATGCCCGACCATGTACTCCTATCACCTTCATGTGATCAATATCAAACTAAAAACACAGTCTGACATCCTTCACATAAAGGCCCACCATCATTTGCTGTGAGGGCAAGTGGAATTTCAATCTTCTTGCGAGAGTAGTACTGATAGTTGGAGCTGTGTCTTGGGACTACAATGGGACTTTCCAGCCTAGAGACATAGAAATAGTCTATTTGTAAGCAAACAGTCACTTATGTCCAATAACAGTATATTTTTTACAACGACCAACTGAAATTTACTTAATCATTACTTCTGGGATGATGATACTTGAAACAATGAGGATTAGGGCAAGGCAAAAAAACAAACATATTCTGCCCTCCTGAGGTATGTCATAATCTGCACATGCACAAGAGCGAACAGGAATTGCACCACATTTCTGAAGGGACGGAAGAAAGGACACCATAATTCTGCACAACTGACATAAAAGTTTTGATAGGGATTTGAAAGAAAAAAGAGAATTGAACCTCTCACCCTTAGCCGGTGGACAACCACAATAATTGCTGCCACTGACATTGGGAAAAATACTCAGCTTTCATCTTAGTTTTTAGAAGTGAATCTTCAAGCACATTATTACACTTCAAATCAATGCTGCACAGCTGGTAACTCTTCATATAACTTAGCTTGAACTAGAGTTAAAGAGAGAGCAGCTTTAATAAGACTGAAATGGAATTGCAATTGTTTTTAACAGTATCCTTTGAACTGAATACTTTTGCAGCTGCTCCTTGACAAACTGTCAGTTTGTTTCACAAGGTCTAAATACGAATCCAATGCACAAAAAGAGGAATAACAGATGTGTTGCAGACTGACACACCATACCCCCTGAGACCCACAGGCCACCCAATCACAGGAGCAAGTTCAGAGGGGAAACTGGAGGACCATCAAGTGTGACCTGAAATTATACAAATCGCTGGCCACAAACTCAGATCAATTGTCAATGGTGCATAAACTGTGGTTTCAGTTACAGAATGGCTGCATATATGTCTGACTGTAGTGGGTGAACAGGACCATAAATAAATGAAATGGTTCAATTCTCTGTGCTAAGTGAAAAGCGTCTTGCGAGAATTATTTATTCCTCTAATTTATATGAAGGACAAGGGAATATGACTAACTGAAAACCCCAGAAATTTGATTCTGAAAAATGTATCCATAACTTGATATCTTTTTTATCTTTCTTTTCCTCATAAAACAAGGAAAAAAATTTTAAAAAATCCACACTAAACACAGTTTTAAAGATGTTTTGGAGCTGGAGGTTTGGGCATTTGTTTTTTTGGGGGATGGAGTTTTGGGAGTATTATTGCAGTTCTTTTTGAGTAGGGGATCAAAAGAATGGAGGGTGAAAATGAAAAAAATAAAAAAGAGAGAGACAAAATCTTTGATTCCCACATCAAAAATACTGAAATATATTATGATGCACAACTTAGTCCTTATGATACTTACAAGAATTATTACAAGAGAGTGAGTGAATCTTTCCACATCCTTTCTGACAATATCTTTATTATGAATGACATTACCACAGATGGTGATATTTCTGTTTGTGGTCATATTTAACTAGAAAGCCGATAATGTTAGAATTAAAAGGCAAATGTTTGGTACAGAGTCAAAAATTTAACTCAAATAGAAGTTTCAGGGCATTTGAAATATGTTAAAGTTAGTTGAAAGAAGAAAGAGCGATGTCTCTTACTATCATAATATAATGACTGATTCCCACAACACAATTTATTATTCTACCTTCTGTTCTGTCTCAGAACACCATCACTACCATTTCTTTTTAACTTCTAAAATCTTGTACTGCCTTTTAAATTGCAAGTAAGAAGGATATATATGCTGCTGCTTTACATCTATTACAGGTCTTAAATGAGAACAGTAGAAAGGAAGTAGGGAGGAAACTCTTCTATGAGATAACAATTATTTTCAAATAATGTTATTTTCAATTGCAGACAATACCTCTCATTCTTTAACACAAAAGTGCATTGTGTGTATCATCATGACTGATTTAATGCATGTTATATACTTGCTGCATGCTTGAGAACAGCTGAGTGCCACATTTTGACCCAATAACAATATCAACAATTCTGATAATTATACTGTAAGACTCAAAATATTTGGTGTTCTTCCTAAAAACAACTCACTGAAAGAATATGTCAACATGAGAGGCTCATTTAAAACAACGATAAGTGTCCAGTCCTTATGTTTGCAGGGAAAAGTTTGAAATCATGTTTAGAATCTATTATAAAATTTCAAAATAAGTAAAAATAACTCTCAAACCCCAATATTAAAAAAGTACATTTTCTTTAAATGTATTTTGATATTTCATCATATCATTATTACTTTCAAGTAACTTGCTATGAGACTATTCTTCAAACTTAGTGCAACAGAAGCAGTCATTAAAGATTACTAATCTAGATATTGCCTTGCGCATTTTGATTTTTTGTTCTTTTTATAGGGGCTTTTTTTATTTGTCAGGGTTTTTTTCTCACAAATATGTAGAAGTAAGTAATGTCAAAGGTGTTTGTGGCATTTTCATTGAAGAAGTTAGGGACCAGTAGAAGTAAAGAGCCTGAAAAATGTAATATATTATAATTTATCAGCCATTTAGAAGTTGGGGATGATGGGGTTGGTGGTGGAAACTCTTATAACTTCACAGGTACAGATCTTGTTTATGATAGGGGAAAATCTCCAATGCTGTGACCACTCTCTGGTAATGGAACTCTGACATTGCAAAAGATGGAGGAAAAGGTGCCATATTCTTAATTAGCAAAAGGTACTGATTTTTTAACATCATGAAAGATGCATTCTGTAAGACCGGACATAGAGTGAACTGTATAGTACTTTGATTCATCACCTCCTTTTTATGGGGAGTCAGTAATGTGAAATTGGGATTGTGTAGAAATCAAGGAGAATTAAGATACCTGAAATCTTACAGAATCACTGTCTAACAGTACAGATGATTTTACAGAAGTGTTTAATCAACAGAGGACTACTAGGACCTCTAAACATGGAAAGTGTCAGATATTCATTGCTGAGTCAGCTTTCTTGACTCACTCTTTATCAAGACAAAATGCATGATGCCACATTGAATGACAAGCTTCTTTGCTAATGCGGATTTATTGTGAAAGCAGCATAATGAATTGAACAATTCTGAAGTCAGTTGTAAGCACAAAGGCCAGTAATTAGTGCTTCCAACTTCTGACTCTAAGAAATTTACATAGTCATTGAGCTGGTATTCAAGCTTTTTTGACTGAATTAAAATTAAACATTTACAACGAGGTTGTTTTGCATGTAAGGCAAAAATTATAGTTCCCTATAAAAATCTATTTACTTGTAAAATGAAAAAGATCATAACACAATTTGTTATAGACTATCACTTTGTGTTTTTCATCAGCCATATATAATTGACTGTTGCCCTCTGGGGAAAAAGACCTTCAATAGTTACAAATTGCCAGAAAAATACAGTAGGGTCTTAACATACCTAGTAAAACTAATATGTAAAATCTAGTGTACTAAACACTTTTTTACTTTTATAACATCTATTTAGGATTACCATAATAAACATGACCTGTAACAGCCTTCTTGACATCATCTTTATGAAAGCAAATGTTTAGACCAAAATATTTCAATATTATTCTGTCAAGATATCAAAATAAAAAAATAAAAAAAGAAATTCACTCAGTCACAAGCTACGTTCAGCTAGTGAAGTATATTAATTCACCCAAAAGTTCAGATTGATTATTATTTTCACAGGATTTATTTGTAAGTGTGATGCATCAAGATTTTCTACAGAAGGAATGACAAAACTGGACTTGGGACAACAGCACTGAAAAACATTTATAAAATGTTGTCATAGAAGCAGTATCAACTTGATAGAAGTAACTAAAGAGCAGAACTGAGAATTCTGTCTGTTTTTTAGTGCAGTTGTCAGACAGAGTAGCCCAAGCATTACAATCTTTGACAACAGCAAGAGAGGAGACAATAGCCATCTTAGAGATGGATATCAGAACAAGAGGAGAAGAACTAAACATTTCCATGACAGACATTCTTCTCCTTTGCCTTGTCACCTGTATTCCACTACAGTACGAAAAGAAATCCAAAAAGTTTTTTCAAAAGGGGCTTAACACTTTATTACAAGTGAAACGCTGCCAGCAAAAAGACAACTGAGGTTTCCACTGAACCCCAAGAGCAGTCAACTGCTTATGAGAACTTCTCATCAGTACTCCCCAGGATGCTTGTGACATCTGCCACTAACATGCAACTCCCACCTAGTTTGGAGCTAAAACCTAGAGGTATTTGGCTCTCTAGACAGAGTAGTTGATGCTACTCAGTAAACTGTATTACTTCTCCTGTCTCTAGGGCCACTGTGATCCTCAAAGGTGGATTTAGGAGGTTAAGAACGCTTCAGTGCAGGAGTATCAAGATGCATTGAAGAATGAAGCTTCATGTAGGAATGCAAGAATCCTATTCCATCAAGTCTATGATGCTTAGATTGCAACCAGTCTTCTTTCTTCACCTTCCACCCTTCCCCACACTAGTGCCCTTGAGCTCCTCTTGCATTTCTTTCTTCTTATTCTTCCGAATGTAAGGTATTTTATTTTTTCTTTAACAATCGTCAAAGCATAATTTTGCACAACCTCATGATAACTTGTGAATATAGACTTTATGTAAGGCAAGGTAATTATGTGCTTTGTGTTACACCATTAAATCTTTATTGTGTAAGACAGAAGATAAATATCTTGTAAGGTATGTTACACTATACCTGTCTTGCTATATTAAGAAGACATTAACTGAATAATGTTATATATCTTTTCAACCAAGAATAACTTTGATATAAAAAAAATTATGCTGAACAGGATGAGCTCTAATGAAGTAAGTTGGGATTGTTATTTGTATAGTCAGCTCCTTAAAGAATCCTAATATAAAAGGACTTGTATTTTTATGGGGTAATGACTTTACTGACAAGTAATGTCATGTCATTAGAATATCTTTGTACTTGTCCCAGTGGTCATATGGTGTTGCCTTATTTTAGGTTCAGATAACTTGGTGTTCACCTCAGTGATCCTGCTTTTTTATCAGCCTGTATACATACTCACACATTTGTATGTGAATATTGCTAACTTTTTCAGATGAGAATATTCATATACTTTCATCTCAATTATTTTTAAATTAAAAAAAATCACAAAATGAAATGCCACTGAAAGGGGGGAGATCCATTTGTCTAAATTTTCTTTATGTTTCTGAACTGTCATTACTATAATAACTAAATACCTCACAGATTGTAACATGATTGTCTTCATGTCACCCGTCTAAAGTAAAGCTTTGGTATTTTTTCTGCTTTACAACTGGGAAAACAGGGCACAGAAACTCTACACAACTTTGCCATAACATTGACTCAGATTAAAAGAGTATTCAAGTCTTTGTACACACTGGTAAGCACTCTCCTGGATCTCTAGCAAATGAGCCATCTGCCTTTCCAAGTAGGCAAGCAAGTAGATTGAATCTTAGAGCAAAGATCGCAATGCCAAATGAGAAATGAAACTTCACATATACAATCATTAGCTTTCTGAAGATGTGTTTTGTCCACATGGCTCCACAACTCTTACAAGCAAGTCCATAAATATTTTATGTAAACCAAGGAACAAACTTCTACTTTACCATACATCTCGTTTCTCTCACACATCTGCCTTCTTTTTCTTAATTTTCAATATATAAAGGGAACATATGGGGAAGACTGGGAAGCCTGCAGTTCTTAAATACATTAAGTGCAGACCAAAGACAGCCAATTCTGTATCTGGGTATCAGTCACCAACCCCCCACAAATGCCACATGACATGCTTTGTACACATAGGGGCCTAAAAGCCCTCACTGGAAAAAATATGTTAAAATATGTTAAAAATTTCTTTCTGGTAGTATGGAGGAACAAAAGGAATTAGAAAAGGGCATCAGTTAGGGGAGGTTGCTTGTTGTTCATCAGAGTTCATAATCTGAGATTTTATTTTATTTTCTGCATTACAATACTGCATAAAATCAGCATAAAATCTTCCATCTGCATGAGGTCAGGAGATAGATGATATGGCTGTTGCAACGCTTTCCAAGGATGAGAACAGGACTGGAAAACCTGTAAGTGGTTCCAGTGCAACTCCTTGTTTATCTTCCTATGCAAAATATGGATGATTTCTGTATCCTGACCATAACATTCTGAATGATAACCAGCCTCTTCATGGAATGTCAAAGAGAATTTAGACTTTCACCCATAATTTGTAGCCTTGCAGCTGGTAAAACAATCACTAATAATCCCTTCATATTAAGACACATGCTCAAAGATATTACTTTATTTAACTCTCCTTTAAGTCAATGTGGCAATGACTGTATCTGAAGAGTAAAAAACTTTAAATTTTTGCCACCCAAAAAATTCCTTCGCAAAAACTTCAAAAGCTTTAGAAGAAAGTAAACACTTTGTATCAAAAACAAATTAATAGAAAATAGAGATTTCTTCTGAAAGCAAAAAGCCTTGACTGAAACTTTGTTATTTTCCAATCTACTTCATATGAATACGTTTATACACTAAAGTTATAAGCCCTAAAGTTTCAGAATGCTTCTAAATTTTGAAAATTATGTCAGTGATACCTACTCTGGAAAAGGGTTGATAATTTGATATGTCTTTCTGTCTGACATTACTGATTCTATGCAACATACAGCATAACAAGGCACAGTAGAATATCTCCTCTATGATATTGGGGCTCTTTGTTCTAGAAAGGAATAAGCTAAAGCGTAGAACAAACAAAAAGTTTAAAAGTGAGCTGAAGAAAAAATGAAAATTATTGAGGAGCTATGCTGGCACCTGAGGTCCTGGAGAAGAGTCCTTCACCCAGCTGGGTCTACACACAAGCAGCAAAGTCCACAGCTTCTTCCTCCTCCAAGGTAACACCTCAAACGGAACTTTCATGAGCAGTACTTGAAAAGATTAACATGTGCAAAGTTAGCCCTTGTGCAAGACACCTGGAAATGAAGAAAATTTCTTGTGTTTGCTCTCTTTCTTACCTCCCATGAACCTACAGACAACAGAACCACAATCTTCTGCTCCTTTGGGAGGAAGCATAAAAGTCAACTTCAAACTTCAATGGTAAGCACCTGCTGTGTGCTTGCTCTAAAATACTTATCACATAAAACCAGTCTCAGTGAATTGAGGTTTAAGGTCTAAGCACACTGAGTGGAAACAGATTGCTCACAGTTATATTTATTTCTGTATAAATGTCTTTTGATTACTTTTGCTTAATACAAAATTAGAGACTGCACTGCTCTTTACAACAACACTCTGAGGACCTGTTCTTTTATTCCTACTGTATTAGTCTAATTTGTTCTTTGAAGCAATTAAAAGGCTAACCTTTCCATTTGTGCCAAATTAGTAGGAAGATGAATCTACTTTTACCCATAATTGGGAAGCATTTTATTTGCTTCTGAATCTAAAAAGTCCTAAACTCCAACACAGATGTTTCATCATATGACACCTGTGTAATTGTTCCCATGTTGCTATAGGAAACTCAGCTTTTTATACCTTTGAAATAATTAGGACTCAAACAATAAGTGTTGCTTATCATAAGCCTTGGCTGGATAATGTTTGTCAAACAATTTGATGAATTATGACATAATAATCATTTCCATGAGTTTAGGGTTGCTGGATTTCTTATTTGTCAAAATGTGACAACCAATTCAGCATGATACAACAGACAATTATGACAGTCTCTGGTGTAAAAGTTGAGATCAGGGAGAACAAAAGCAGGAGAAGAAAAAATAGTGCTGAGGGAGTGACTTGCTTGCTTAGTAATACAGAAAAAAGCAAGACAAGTTTAATTTGTATATTTACCGGTTTTAAGATTGCACAATGAAAATAAAAGTTCTCTATAAAAGGACAGATTCAAATGTATGATGCTGAAAAAAGAAATCAATGTCTAGGATTTTGTCAAAAGATCTACTAGGTTTAGTCCATTCCATAGGTAATTCAGAGGGAACACATGTTTAGCTTCTTTACTTTGTCTTTGAGAACAACACCTGTACCTCAAACACAAAATCCGGAGCTTCACTGATGTGCAGTTATGAGTCTCACTAGTGACATTGCTGTGATTTGTTCTCTCATAAATCATCAAGTCCCAATTACATAGTCTTTGTGGGGGTTTTTTGTTTTGTTTTTTTTTTTTTCATTAGTGAATATTTGTTTCAGCAATCATGATTGAACTTTGATTAGCATCCATTTTTATTTTTTATTACTGGTTCTATGAAGATGATTCTTATCTTTGGTGGCGGGAATTGTACTTGGCCTCAATGCAGCAAGCTACCTCCCCGTATGTTAACCCAGCACTGGCAGTGTAGGACCAATATGCTGCCTAAATATAGTTTCAGGATACCAGGAAGACTTTGTCACTTGGATCAAATCCAGGTCATCTGGATTCCAAATACAGACACAGGTTCAATTCCTGGGTTTTCTACTGATTTCTTCTGTGAAAACAAGGAAGCAGTTTCACTTTTTCTGTTCAATAGTTCTTCACCAGCAAATGGGAAGAATAATATCCTCCTCTTAATGGTTGACTGTTTATTTCTTATTTAAGTTATACTAGAAGCAGATCAATTGAACACATAAACTGGCTGATACACAGCTAACCTTGTAATAGTATTTATGGCATTATTGCCATTATTACAGTAAGTGCTTTTGAGGACTTTATTGTTTAGAATTATCATTATCATTAGGATTATTATTATTATATTTTTACCAGCACTAAATATATGTAAAAAAAAAAAACAGAACAAAAACTAAACATAGCAAGAATGTTGACTTTTTTCCTGAAGGAAACATAAATCTAGGCTCTTTTCTTTCATTAGGACTACTGAAAGTAGCACAGTCATTTGTCATCAGCCCTGAAACTATCTTAGAGAGAGTCAATGTATCTGTAGTCTTGTTTTTGAATTGAGATTGCCTTTTTATAAAAAACAAATATTGGAAATTCTTCAAATCTTAAAAGATTTCCAGAGATGACAACCTGAGCTTATTTACTTCTCAGCTAATTGATTTGTTATTAAGGACTCTATTTGCACTTCAAGTTAGTGTTAAAGTCTAGTATAGATGGCAAACTTGAGTGGGGAAAAAAAGATAGACTAAAGTATACAAATCTATGGAGGAATAAATTTCAGGAAGGTTTATATAATCAATACCATAGAAGACAAAATCCCCAAGATCCCCCAATATTAAAGAATCTGATTTATTGATACAAATTACAAAGAGAAGATTACTCAGGTTTCACAGTTCTTCCTAAGATTTTATGCATAATATTCATTTCCATATAAATATTACTTTATCAATTACCAGGAGGTAAGAAATATTAAAATCTTCCTTATACAAAAGCAAAACCAAAAAGACCAACTAACAAACCAAACAAAAAACAAAACAAAATGCCAAAAAACCCAAACCACCAATAAAAAAGCAACCCAAAGAAGCAAAACCATAAAGAGGGCAATAGTATTTCCAGATTTAATTGTTTTATAATATTATTCACTTTCTTAGAAAAATAAAATTTTTCAAGTAGGAAACCATGCATTTTCCAGTTAAGTATTGCAAATGTAGCTTTAGCATACTAAGGGTTTTGAATCTTCATAGTTTCAGGCAATGTAATGCCTGAAGTTTCCATGATTTCTTCACTTATGTGGCATTATTGTCATGAAAAGTAAATATATTGGCAAACAGCTCCTTTTCACAAGTTTCTTCTCTAAACCCACAGCATTTTAAGGGTTTGACACATAATTATTTCTTCAGTATAGGGATTATACTATGAAAGTGAATAATATTATAAAACAATTAAATCTGGAAATACTATTTAGAAGTATCTTGTGGTCCCTTATAGGAAGAAAAGCTAGGCTCTTCTGACTTCATACTTCACAAAACATTCCTAATCACATTTTGTTTCTCCTAACATATCCTGGTCTTGTCTTTGAAAAGAAGAAAACAATAGATATTTTCAAAGAGTTTATCCTTATATGTTGAAAAAGAGGGGCTCAAACAAAACACTTAGGTTTCTTAAAAAACTCATGCAAAGGTATATTTTTTAAAGCCAAGAATCTCACAAATCTCCTATAGTTCAAGCCTTGAGATCATACCCCCTCTTTCAGTTCTAGATGGAGACAGAGATTACAGTCTAGATAAGAAAAATGAACATTCTTTTTAGGAAAAATTCTACATTCCAAAATAGGTAGCTTTAAATATTATACTGAATTATTGAAGACTTTTGAGATAAGAATCCAAATTGCACCTTCCGAAAGTAATATCATATTTCGGAATTGAGGTTTGGTGTATGGGACACTAACATTACTTTTTTTTAGATTCAGTGGCACTTTTAATGGAATATTGTAATGTTTTCATGAGAGATCAAACTCTACAATCTAATGAATAACCCTTTTACCTGACTGGACATTTGAACTGCATGTCCTGAATTAGAGTTATAATAGAGTGTTCCATCAATTTTGACAAAATAAAATCTCTGTTCCAAAATATCCTAAACCATTCTAATTTAAACATTTGTGGTATTAAGACAGAGAATAGATTTAAAAGATGTCTTCTACAAGCTGAGTTACCAAAATACTAGACTAAAAGACAGAAATTGGTCTAGTGCAAATGAAGTCTAGACTCCTCATTTTCACTGCCTTTCCTTCTACCAAAAGTGCCTGAAAAAAAACCAAACCCAAGCCTTGTTTCATGTTAAATGAAACCTATTTTCAGTGTGAAGCTAATTTATTTATGTACCCATTCCAGTTGAGGCACTCCCTTCCTGCCCAGATCCTTTCCCTCAGCCTACAAATGTGCAGAGAACTGATATCCATCCCATAGTACTAGGTAAAGGCATCAGAACCGAGAGTGGTTTCGAAGCTGTTCAGAAACTGTCAAAGTGAGTATTTTACAGCTTGCTGCTGCTTTGTCTCCAAGCTCACTTGATTTTGTTCTCCGTTAGGTTATAGCATGTCAAATATAGCTTAACGTGTTATTCTCAGCATTTTGTCTGTATCTTCTGTTCGTTGGCACTCCCTTACTGCCCCGGCATGCCACGGTGTCAGATTTCTCTTACAGTTCAATCTACATGCTGTGGACAGAATATGTTTTAATGTGCAGCAGTACACACCAGTGCTATGTTAACTCTAGGATCACATAAATAAGCATTAGAATATTATTTTATCTTCACAGGTTCCTGCTGATTGTTTCACAAAAAAAAAAAAAAACAACAAAAAAAAACAACAAACCAACATACAATGAAAATAGCATAGTCCTCTGAGGAAGGATTCCAGACAAAAAGAATTCACAACACTGATTTGAGACAAAATGTTAATCATGCTTTTATTTTTACAGAAAAGGATGGGTAGAGAACCAACAAGCTCATCCCATCTGTGTTGTTCTTTCTTCTGTGTTCCTAGTGAATGGAATTTAATGTCCCAGTACTGTCAGAAGTTCTTAGGGTTCGAAGCTCTTGTTTTTCCTTCCTGTTCATCATCATTTTAGATGTTAATTCTGTACAATTTTTAAATAAAAACTTTCATGTTCCCTAGTAAACATAGCTGCTCAATACTGAATGTGCAAATTCAAAGAAACGAGTTAAATACCTTCACTTTCCTTCTTCTCTCCAAAAGAGATGCCTATTAAATTTGCAGTGATAGAATGATGGCACATCACTTGCATACATTATTCAGTGAAAAGATCTGGCATACCATTTGGTGAGAAAGTAATTACAATCTATGTTAACACAATATGCATGGTATGTCACTGATTGAACACTGAGTTATGTTTAATGTCAGTCATTTCTGGATTTTTTTCCCCTTTACTAACTGCATATATTACAAAAGCACTGAGGAAAAATATAATATGGTAGGGAATATAATTTGTTACAGATCACATTTTGTGGGTTTTTTGATCAGAAAAGGCAGGGAGGAAAAGTACTGTTAACAGTGGTAATAAATTAAATAATATTTATTTATTATATATCTAGAAGGTTTAAATATAAAACACAATCCCAAGACATTATCCCAAAGGAGGTACACTACTGTGAGGCATTCTAAGACATTTTTGTTCCCCAATCACCACATGCGGAATACTTTGCAATAATTCCCTGCATCCTGGGATCAAGGATGGAGGGGTTACATTTTCAGGACTTCAGAATGCAAGATGAGATTTTCTCAGAATCACTGGTTTCATGCTTAGTTCTTAAAATTTCTTATTAAATGTCTCTTTACTACTAGGCACACTCTTAGCAATGCCTGTTTATTCTATCAAGACTATTTTATGTGGTTGTTTCATGATAAGAATAACATCATACACACCGACTATTTTGACACTGAATAAGTTTTCAAATAATTTCAGATGATGGGGAAAAAAATCATCAAAAATGAAAACATCTGTCAGTTTATTTCAGCTGAGACCTGATTCATACTTGTTCGTAACAGATGGGAACATAAACATTATGTACCTTTTCAAGTTTCGTTTTGTTTAGACTAACCAACCTCTTCAGAGATTTCAAGGTTGTAGTTGCTTTCTTAATTATCGATACCTTTGTGGCCAGCTGATTCTCTGATGAGCTGAGAGTAGATGTACTGAAAACAAATGCCTTTTTTATGACTTTGATTGTGTGGTGGCGTCCTGGTCTAACCCCAGCTGGCAACCAAGGACCATACAGCCACTCACTTACTCCTCACCTGCTGGTCAGGTGATGAGAAGAATCAGGAAAAAATTTCCAACCCATGAGTTGTGATAAGAACAGCTTAATAATTGAAACAAAGTAAAATGTTATAATAGTAATAATAATAAAATATAAGTATTCTACTACAACACTACTAATAGTAATTAAAAAATAAATGAAAACCCAAGAAAAATGAAAGATGTACTATTAAAATTGTTCATGTAGGTATAGGTGCAATTGTGCAAGAATTTGTAATGGAAAGCAAGGAAATCTGGAAAATGCCTTTTCAGATTGGTTAGATGTTTTTTTCCCTTCCTTCTGCATTTCAGAGAAAGCTGCAGGGAAGAAGCTTTGAGCAAGCTCTTTCTCTCTGTGGTATGCAGAGAGATAGCATGTTTGCAGATATGCACAAGGCCTCCTTGGGCCAGAGAACATGGGGAAGGAGAGAGAGAAGCCTGGAGGAAGCAGAGCATTGCCTTTTGCCCCTGAAGGTCCGATGTGTGCTGCATCACAAAAAAGTGGTCCTTGCATCTGAAATAAAACTTTTTTTTTTTTTTAATCCTTCTACTGCCTTGGCATTCTTGGGAAGAATATCTGCGTATATTTACCTTACACTCACCACTTACTGACTGATACCCAGCCCACCTCCAAGAAGTGACTGGTCTCTTCTAGTCAAATTCCCCCAGGTTATATACTGGGTGTGACATTCTATGGTATGGAATATCGGTTTGACCTGTTCAGGTCAGCTGTCTCACCTGTTTCCCTAAGCCTCTTGTGCACCAGCAGACAATGGGAAATTCAAAAGTCCTTGATTTAAGGTGAACACTACTCATCAACAACCAAAACATCAGTATGTTATGGACATTAATCTCATACTAAATGCAAAACAACAACAAAAAATTAACTCTATCCCAGCTGAAACTAGAACAGGGGAGTTGACCCTGGCTGGATGGCAAGTGCCCACCAAAGCCGCTCTATAATTTCCTGTCCTCAGCTGGATAAGGCAGAGAAAATGTAACAAAAGGCTCATGGGTCAAGAGAAGGACAGGGAGAGACCACTCACCGATTACCATCACAGGCAAAACATACTTGACGTGGGGAAATCTGTTTAATTTATTACAAATCCAACCAAGGTAAACAATAAGAGATAAAACCAAAGCTTAAAACTCCTTCTTCCATCCCTCCTTTCTTCTTTAGATAACTTTAGTCCCAAATTCTCTACCTCTTCTCCTTAGTGATGCAGGGGGCTGGGTAATGGGGATTGTGGCCAGTTCATCACATGTTATCTCCGACAATCCTTCCTTATTAGGGAGAAGAGTCCTCACACTGTTTTCTCCAGCTACAATTACTCCTCTTCATATTCATGTTATCCCAGGGGTGCTACCACTATCGCTGATGGGCTTGGCTTTGGGCCAGCAGTGAGTCCGTCTTGGAACTAGCTGACACTGGCTGTATCAGACATGGTGGAAGCTTCTATCAACTGGCCACAGAAGCCACCCCTATAGCCCCACCACTACCAAAACCTTGCAACACAGACCCAATAAAATGGTGACATGGTGTATTTCAACATTCAGTAAAAACGGGATTTTTTTTTTTTTTTTTTTTTTTTTTTTTTTTTTTGTTTTTTCTTCTGTTTTTTAGATTTTATTAGTTCATGCTTTGGTAACTAAGAAAGTGTCTAGTTTCTTTCCAACTAAGATTTTGTCCAGTACAAAATCCTTAATTCTTTACGTAGTCCCAATAACGTG
>NW_016690206.1:3955121-4054935 GCF_001604755.1 Lepidothrix coronata | reverse complement strand
ACATGGTGGAAGCTTCTATCAACTGGCCACAGAAGCCACCCCTATAGCCCCACCACTACCAAAACCTTGCAACACAGACCCAATAAAATGGTGACATGGTGTATTTCAACATTCAGTAAAAACGGGATTTTTTTTTTTTTTTTTTTTTTTTTTTTTTTTTTTTTTTTTTTCTCCTAGATGTGTTTTTTCTCCTGTAAACTAGATTTTATTAGTTCATGCTTTGGTAACTAAGAAAGTGTCTAGTTTCTTTCCAACTAAGATTTTGTCCAGTACAAAATCCTTAATTCTTTACGTAGTCCCAATAACGTGGCTTTTAAGCAACCAGTCCCAATCTTCTATCACTTGAAAAGCCCTTCAAGAGCCCTTGGCAAGTTCACATTGTTAGTTTTCCCATATAATGAGATTTCTTGTATGTCGCTAAACTCCATATCCCTTAGGACAGTCTTATGGGACTGTCTTTTTTCTGGGCATTTTTCCAAATATCTAGCAGAGCAGATTCTCAGACTTCTAGGAAAAAAAACTACTGAGCATATTTTCATAACAGTTGGGAGCATGAGCAGAACATGGAGTTAAACTGACTGTACTTTCTTAATTTTCAGATAACATGTAGTTCATCCATCATTTATTAAGAACAGAAGTTCCAATGCTGTGCCCAAGACATCCAAAATTCTCAAGCTAAATTTACTTGGTTTCCAACAATTAAGATTTATGATTTGTCCTGGTGCTCAAAATATACCGTGGCTAATTCAATTGAGAATGGACATATCTGTACAAACTCAGAACCTCTAGATTTCTTATAAAAGATGAAGTATTTATCAGACAATTTAACTTTGATATAAGAAAATTGTGCAAAGTTAACTACATACTTTGGGGTTTGAGATCACTGTTAGGAGATATGGAACAAGAATTTGTTTTATCCTTTGAGTACTTTTGCGTAAGAACAAAATGTACTGTGATTGACTGCCAGTTGATCTTATCAGCAACATTACTGTTTAAAACCCCAATTCTCCTGATCTTGCTATTCCATCTGTCAGAAAGGCGGCTGGAGAAGACTTCCAAATTTGTCTATTTGAGCATAGAAACAGGCAGCTTATTTGGGCACATTGTTGTTTCTGGACAGTTTATTTCCTTCTGTCTCCTGCATTTCTTGTTCATACATTGATACTATCGTGTAGTCTGTCACAATAATATCTTCTGTCTTCCAGAACAGGATGCATTTCTGAAAGGTGTATCAGAATACCACAAATTCCAAGAACTAGACCATTTTGTTTTTCTCGGATGAAACATGCTGTATTTAAATCTCTACTAAAAATTTTACTTGCCTCCCTCACTCTGGGACCAGCATGACACATGGTTGTTTTTCTAAGATTTGCTTTCTCCTTCAAAACATTTTTCTTACTGCTTATCTGTCATTTGGTCATCACGCTTAAAATAAGGAACCTTGGTTGGTGTCCAAGGCCATATTCAAGCTGACCTCTTGAAGATAGTTGATGTTAAACATGATGTTAAACCCTGATATTCAGTTTCTGGATGTGATGAACTTCAGAGGATAACTGCAAGACACCTAGCAAGAAACTAAGTACTTTATCTGAATGATCACTGGTTGATGCTTCACAAATCTTTTTGCTGCCATAGATACTGTAGATCCTTATTATGCTTAGAAATATTACTGAATGAAATTGTTTGTTCTGGTTCCTGGGAGATTCATGCATGTCTGTACTGATCAGGAACTATTAATATTTGGATACCTTGGCACAGGATGACACCAAAATGGCACAAAGTTTAAAAAGGAATGTATGCATTTATCTCACCATTAAGGTGCATACAGAATAACAGCAGTGGGAGAGTCCATAATTCAAAAATTGCTGTAGTGCTATTAATTGCTTAAGTTTTAGGTAAATTTAAGAATTTTCATTTTTTCTACTTTCATTAACTAATAACAGACGTTAATAACAGAGACTCCTATGGCAAATAGGAGTTTGAAAGTTTTAGCAAAAATCATGTCAACAGCCTTTATTTTTAGAGTAAAGCTTTACCTCACACATCTTGATATATTTTTTTATACTTTAGTGGTTTAAATGTTTAAATTTTTTTCATACTTTTGTCTCAATGAACAGTTGGGTTCATTACCATAAACTTTATGAAAATGTTCAATCCTACCCCCAATCTTTGCATATATTTGGGCTTGTATTATGTACTCTTGTATTGAAATTAATTAGAGAGTTTTAAGAACATTAGAAACACGTACAAAACAAATCTTTACTGAAAAGAGAAAACATCAGAAATAAGGAGAAAATATGCCAAGATGGGGGATTAACATTTTACTTGTACACTGTGCAGAAGAGCTGTCAAATTGCTCTCCTCACTTTCAAGCTGTTGACTATAATTTGTATTGTATAGGAACTTGTAAGTGTGCATGCACATATCTTAGAAATGCGTGTACATATCTAATTAAAGGAAGGAAGTGTGGTTGTGTAAATACCCAGAAGTGGTAATTGCATTATGGTATTACATTTACCATCTACTTTAAAAGATTCATCTAGGCCTCTCTGTGCCATTTCAATGTGTGGTGCAAGAATGTACACACATGTACAGGATAGTAAAGATCAAAGGGAGACCTGGGCAGCTCCAATGCCGGCACGATCAACAGTGGGGTGATCTAGCACCATGCACAAGGAAGTTTCCTGAACCAGAGGAACCTCAGTGGAGAGACCCGCCAGGGGTCATCAGTTCATGTGGCTGACAAAATCTAGGCAAGGCCAGGAGCAATGATAGGCAACACGCTCCACAGTCCTTGCATATAAAAGAAACCTCTTGGGAGTGCTGGGGATCAGGGCAGACAAATAGGGTGTGGTGTGTCTCTCAGGGTGTGGGGTGGCAGTTTCCATAGGAGTTCCCATGGAAGGGTATGCAGGAAGGGTGCTGAAACTTTCTTAAAGAGGAAAAAGGATCTTTGCACAGGAGATAGCTGGGCTCATTGGAAGCTTTAAACTAGATTTGAAGGGGGAAATGGATAAAAGCAGGCTCACTAGAGATCAGCCTGGGGGCAGCATACCATTTGAGGGATGTTGTCCTGTCAAGGTCCTTTGATCTGCCATCTCAGTTGAGACAGGGGATGGAGAACCATTTGGCAGCAAAGATGCAGGGTTTGTTGATGTGTTAGAAACTATAGAAGTACCTGAAAATTCACATCAGAATTAAGGTTTGTGACCCCAAAAATGTGGCAGGGTCTGTCTTGGGCACAGAGATCATGAAATGGTAGAGTTTTTAATTCTCACAAAAGTAAGGATGGGGGTGAGCAGAACTTCCACCATGGATTTCTGAAGTGCAGATTTTGGCCTTTTTGGGAGCCTGGCTGACAGAGTCCCTTGTAAGACAGTCCTGAAGGGCAAAAGAATCCAGGAAGGCTGGACATTCTTGAAGAAGGAAACTTCAGAGGTGCAGTCCCTATGGGCTAAAAGACAAGCTGGTGGTGAAGATGACTTGCCTGGATGAACAGAGCTTTGGCTGGAACTCAGGAGGAAAAAAGAAAGTTTATCAACTTTTGAAGAAGGGGCAGCCTACTCAGCCAAACTACTGTGATGTTGTGAGGTTATGCGTGGAGATAATCAGAAGGACCAAAGCCCAAGTAGAACCTAGTCTGGTTATTGCCATAAAAGACGAATAAAAAATGTTTCTGCGAATACATCAACAGCCAAAGGAGGGCTAAGGAGAATCTCCATCCTTTATTGGATGGGGAGGGAAATATAGTGACAAAGGATGAGGAAAAGGCTGAGGTACCTAATGCCTTCTTTGACTCAGTCTTTAGTAAGACAATTTGTTCTCGGCCTTCCCAGCCCCATGAACTGGAAGACAGAGATGGGGACCAGAATGAAGCCCCTAATCCAAGGGGAAATGGTCAGTGACCTGCTACACCTCTTAGATACACACAAGGCTATGGGGCCAGAGTACTGAGGGAGCTGGCAGAAGGCTCACTGAGACACTTTCAACCATCTACCAGCAGTCCTGGCTAAAGGTGGAAGTTCCAGTGAACTGGAAGTTAGAAAATGTGATGCACATCTACTAGGTGGGTCAGAAGGAGGATTTGAGGAACTACAGGCCTGTCAGCCTGCTCAGGGAAGGTATAGGAGTAGACCAATTTGAGTGCTAGTATGTGACAGGGGCTGGATAACCAGGGGATCAGGCCCAATGAGCATGGGTTTAGGAAATGGAGGTACTGCTTGACTGCTTGACCTGATCTCCTTCTGTTGCAAAGTGACCTCCTTAGTGGATGAGGGAAAGGATGTGGATGTTGTCTACCTGCACTTTAGTAGAGCCTTTGACACCATTTCCCAAAGCATTCTCCTGGAGAAACTGCCTTCTTATAACTTGAATGGGTGTATTCTTTACTGGATGAAAAAGACAGGTTGGATGAACAGCCCCAGAGAATGGTGAATGATGCTATATTGAGTTTGTTGCCAGTCACTAGTCATGTTCCCCCCAGCTCAGTGTTGGGGTCAGTTCTGTTTAATGACTTTATTGATGACTTGGACGAGGGGATCGACGGCATCCTCAGTCAGTTTGCAAGTGACACCAAGCTGGGTAGGAGGGTAGATCTGCTGGAGGGCAGGAAGGGTCTGCAGATGGATCCAGAAAAGTTGGATTGATGGCCAGAGGCCAATTGTATGAGGTTTAATAAGGCGAAGTGCCAAGTCCTGCACTTCACTCACAACAACCCCATGCAGTGCTATAGGCTGGGGCAAGAGTAGCTGGAAATCTGCCCAGAGTAAAAGGACATGATTTCAGGTCTGGCTGACAGAGAGCTGTGTGCCCATGTGTCCAGAAAGGCCAACAGCATCCTGACTTTTATCAAGCCTAGTGTGTCCAGCAGGACTAGGGAAGTGATTGTCCCCCTGTACTAGGCACCGATGAGGTCCCACCTTGAATCCTGTGTTCAGTTTTAAACCTTTCCCAGCAAGAAGGACATTGAGGAACTGGAGCGTGTCCAGAGAAGGGTAATGAAGCTGGTGGAGGGCCTGGAGCACAAATCTTATGGGTAGCAGCTGAGGGAGCTGAGGTTGTTTAGCCTGGAGAAAAGGCTTCAGGGGGAACTTACCACTCTCTACAACTACTTGAAAAGAGATTGTAGAGAGATGGAGGTCAGTCTCTTTTTCCCAAGTAAAAAGCAATAGAACAAGAGAAAATAGCCTCAGGTTGTACCATGAGAGGTTTAGATTGGATATGAGGTAAAATTTCTTCACCAAAAGGGATGTCAAGCCTTGGAATGGGCTCTCCAGGGAAGTGATTGAGTGATCATCCCTTGGAGTATTTAAAAGGAGTGTAGATGGGGCTGTTAAGGACATGGTTTAGTGGTGGGCTTGGCAGTGCTTGGCAGTAACAGTTGGACTCCATCTTTAAGGACTTTTCCAGCCTAAATGATTCTATGATTCCAAATTCATCTACACAGTTTGCAGGGCAAGCCACAATAAAGTAGATGTACTTGTAAACAATAGAACAGTGTTGGTCTTTTCTTGTTTTGGGCGGTATGTCCATGGCAATATAGTTTGAAAAGTATGTTACTGATTCAGATTGCTCATTCAGAAACTAAAATAAAGGACAAAATCAAAAGTGGCTAAAATCAAAGATTTTTGCCTTATCTATATTTGTACCATTGTCAGGCTGAGAATGTTGATACATTCACAAGCTATAGGGCAACTAAATGGTTTATTTCTATTTTCCTTGTCATTCAAAAATAAAGAGGGGGTGTAAGATGGATGTTATATTTGAAGTATTTTTTGATATGCAGATATTATCCAACCACTCCTGTCAAAAGTTTGATTGTCTCAGCTAATACTCAGCTAATTTAACCACAGTGCTAAAACTGTCAGTGGTACCCTTTGTGCAGTAATTGAATGGTGCTAAGGAGCTTCATGACCTTTGAAAATGCCAGCTTCCAACCAGGACCTGATGTAAAGTCTTCGCAAGCACACACATCCTTCCACAAGATGTAACTGCTGCAGCTGTCACACTCAGTTTTTTCTAATGTCAAACTCAGTTTGTCCTGTGTTTGGTATTCTGAATTCTGTGCATACTGGTAGATGACAAGTCTTTTTATATATTTCATTTAATGGTTTTTAGAGACATAATCAAAACCATAGTGTTGGAAAGCTTTTGTCTAAAGGTTGAAGGATAATGTCTTCTTTTTGAGTACCTACTAAGGCTTATTTATTAATGGTCATCGCACGGAATGTCTGAGAGTTTCTATTTTCTGTTGGAATATTATTTCACATGAAGAATTTCAGCACTTATTTCAGGACAACATGTAATGAAATAGTTCATCTGGCTTCTAAAATGGTTTATGTTCCTATTATAATGATGTTCAAGAGGGCCTTTTCTGATGAAGAGGCGCTACAGTGAAAAAGATCTATTCATGGTCCTATTTTATTAGAATCATATGCATATGTTTCTCTGCGCTTCTGTATAATAAACCAATATTTCCACACAAGAGTAAAATACAAGATTACAGAAGAATATGAATCATAGGTAAAAGGAGGTGGCATTTCACACTTCAGATTCTGAGCTCAGTAAGGAATGCTTCAGGTAGTTCTCAGAACATCAAAGAAGTTTATGCCTTTTCTTACACACTGACACCTCTGACAAAGATTATAAATCACCCTTAAGAAAGAATGAAAATAGTTATGTGCGTTTAACAGCAAAAATGCATTATAGAGAGAAATCTGCTGGCAGCAAGTGAGGGAGACTGCAATGGAAGAAAGAAAATATACAAAAGTAAACAGAGCTAGACAACAAGAACTACTGCTTTTCAAAATTATTGATTTATAATAGATTTTTTCTGTGTTCAAAAATAGTCAAAATAGTATTAAACATACATTTAATTTCGCTCTTCTAGTTCTTTTTCTTTATCTCAACCCATAAGTTTTCTCATTTTACTCTTACAATTCTCTTCCCCATACCACCATGGGGGAGTGAGCAAGCAGTTGTGTGATGTTAAGTGGCCAAGCTGGGGTTAAACCATGGCATATCTCAAGTGGAATTCAGTGGAGAATTAGACAAGTATGAGGAAAACTTCCATTATCTTTTCTCCACACAATGCCTTTTTTAAGTAAATAGCAAAAATACCTATGGGATGTTCATTGTTACTAAGACTGAGTAGGATCTCGGTTTCTATTATGACCACAATTTAGAATGTCAACAGCATTTCACAAGCCTTCAGAATGCCTTACAATCTATGCAAAGGTTTCTTAATTTTTCCTCACCCTAGCTCTGCTCAGTTATGTTTACTCAATTCTAATCTTGAAAACTACAGAACAGTTCTTATGTACTATTACTAGTGTAGGATTTTTTTCTTATAAAATATTAATATATAACTCCTTATAATAAAACAGATTCACGTTCACCTTTCTTCCTTACTGGCAGTTGTTTTTGCATTACACTACCTCTCAATGACCTAATCATGTTGGTTCAAATATTATTGACAGCAGTACTGTTTCTTAAAATTATTAATACTGTTTTAGGCTATTCGTCAGACTGTCTTCAGTCATGAAATCATGAAGTCTTTTTCAGTTTGAAGAAAAATAACAAAGACTGTAAAGCATTTAGAGAAACACTTTGAAGTCAGGAAACTATATGACCTTTATCTAAGCAATCCATGCCACACTGTAGCAGTAACAAATTTCTTTAGACAATCAGGTTTTTGGCAGAAATTTCTCTGTTGTGTTGTCCTCAGCTGGGTTAGAAATTCCTCCTGGTCTCCTTTAGGCAACAATGTGTATATCTTCTATGTTCCATATATACTTTCCTACATTACATATATGATAGATATGGGTAAAACTGCCAACTATGTTTATCTGTTTAGAAAAATTTATTCTTATTATTTTGCCATATTGCTGGTATATATTTGCATCATATTATTTGTGGTATTAAATATATGTCATGCTATGGACAAAAGAAGGGAGAACTAAGGGAAACTCTGGAACTGTGAACCTTACATGAAAGTCATTCAGTCTCTGTTGTAAACTGAAACCTGGGTAACTAGCACCTTCTTATTTCTTATACTTGAATTTTTCTTTATACAACAAGGGCATGGAAGAACCTTGCTATTAGAGCCAATCTACTTTACTAAATATGTACACACAGCAAAACTTAATCCCTAACTCAAATACTGTGTCTAAAATAAAGTCAACACCACAAGAGTTCAGGAACCAGAAAAAAATTGTTAAGCTAAAATCGAAACACGTCTGAAGCACCATCAATATAGAGAAAGAGTGAAGATCACTTACAGGAAGAAAGACAAGAAAAGGAAGAAAGACCTGGCTTTGAGATTTTATTTATTACATTTTCTGTAATAAATGATATATGATGTACATATAAGTTTCAGTTTCTATCAATCTCACAGAGGAATAGTAGGTATATCAAAATTGTTAGTATGACAGCACATGTCCAAACTTGTGGCTGGATATCATGTCCTGAATATTGCCCTAATTTCTTCTTTGTAGCACTTATGGTTAGAGGAATAATAAAAGTGTAAATCTGCAATGCAAAACTTGAGCACTAAGAACACCTTTTGAGAGGGTCCAATACCCTTTATAAGTATAATAATAAAAATATGAATGTAGCTCAAATCCAAGACTCAAAAAGAAGTAAATAATTCTTATTTCCCATTAGGAAGTTCTTTCAAATTATTATTTGGTTTCATCTATATGAAAATCCAAAAAGAAAAATTTAGTAGTTTTATATACAGAAACTTCTCCTAAATCAAAAAGTATTAAAAAAGTAGGAAAAAAATTATCAATTTGAGATAAAGTAAATTTTGTCATGGAGCAAAACTAATTTCTGTACATTAACAACACTGCCATGGAAACAAAAAATATTTATTCCTCTAACAGTACAGGCCTTACCAAAAAACCCAATGAAGTTAATTGAAAGACATCCATTGATTTGACCATTTTTTGGATCAGTTCCTTTGTTTATATAAGCAGTGCTGTCATAGTTTTGCTGCTGGTCTTTGCAAAGTACTTTGCTTGTTGCTTATCAGAAAGGTTGACATATTTAAATAACTAAATATCTAAAAAACTAAATGCAATTTGGTTTGTAAGAATTTATGAGAAGCAAAATGTTGTATCAAAGCTACTTCCTCAGAAATGACACACTTTTTTTGCCTGCAATAAATACTTTTTGGGTCTGTATTTTTTTCATGGTGATGCATGGGAATTTACTAAACTGTAGAGTGGAATTCTGCTTCTGCTGTTTTGCCGAGAGGCTACTGTTTTGATATTTACCACTGCAATGTTTGAATTCTTGTGTGCTGGACATCAGACATCATCTCTGGGAAAAAAAAAAATATTTCTAAGGGAAGACTTTTATGTTTCAGAGTATTTTAGAAAGAAATTTACATTTCTCCATCACCTCAGAGACCATTTTCTGTAAAACATACTTGGAAATCAAGAATGTCTTCTGAGCACTGTCACATTGCACTGCTAGTGATCTGAAAGCCATAGAGCTGAGAATGGAAGTATAAATTATCTGATTAAAGGGATTCTCCCTGTGGAGCATGTAAGTAAACATCATACCCCTGAGAATTTTTTCAGAGGTGACTGCTGAGTTAAAACTGCCTGCTATTGAAGATTTAGTTTCCTTGAACTTGAATTTCCTTGAAATATTGCTTCCCCCAAAACAAGCTTAGACTAGTACAATTTTACGCTGTTTCCTACTCTGTTTTACAGACCTGACCTAGTTTTAAACAGCAAAAAAATAAAAAGGGGCCTTCTACATCTGCAAGTAGCATTAAACTCAGTATATTCAAGCTGTGTAACAATCTAAAGTTGCTGGGTTTGGGCCCCCAGCTGGCATTATCTAATGCAAGACTACTGGCTGGTGTTGGGCTCCTGAGTTCTGCTCTTTTACAGTGGGGTTAGGAAAAAAGGTAATTAAAAATTCCAAAGTTTCCAAAGCCACACCTTAAAAGATGCCAGCAAAAATCATCTGTCAGTGACAAAAGGCATAACTGTGCCATGCTGCATATCTAAAATTTTAGGAAAAAAAATCAACTAAACAAACAAAAAAACCAGACCGAGTTATAAGGCATAAGAATTCTACATTTTAGGATTGTCTTAAGAAAGTCATGTTTTCACTAATTCTAAAGTACTAATACTGTGATTGATACAGGTGGTATCCATTGCGCTCTTACAATATTTCTGTAAGTAGTTCTCCAGAATAAGGTAGCTGTCTCCGATATAACACTAAGTAATTGTAACTGTAACAGTAGACTTTCATATAAATCATTGCTGACTTTTGTGCAGGGCTTCAAGAGGTTTGAGAATTCCTTTGCTTGCTTTCTCAGAAAACTCTATTTCAAAATTAAGCTCTACACAAGTTACACATCTAAGATCAAAACAATTCTTCCAAGTCTAGCTTTAAATAGCCGGTTTCCTGAAGCTATCAACACTCATCCTCATCCCTGAATAAGCTAAAGGCCAGTGCTAGTCTGAGTTTATGAATATGAACTGAAGATGCAGCAAACCCCCAAACCAACACACTAAAACAGGCATTGTAACTGTTTCAGAATACAAAAATATCACTGAGTTAAAATCTTCAGTCACCTACATCATGATTTTAAGTTCATATCAGCTAAAAATGCACATAGATGGGCTGTCAACACTGATGACAAAGATGATCCTTTTGTTCTTTCTTACAGTGCCTTATCACCGCCACATTTACTATATGTGACCTGATACTGTCTGCTAAGGATTAATCTTTCTCCACTACAGAAAGTCACTTGGGGCCACCAGTCTTCACAAATGAGTGTTAATCAATAACATCGGTACACCAGATTAATCAGTGTTCGCGTTATGCTGCAGAAAGCATCATCTGACATTGGTGTACAGAAAAGGGTATTTTTTTTCAGCTATTTATTTGTTTGGTTTGGGGATTTTTGCATCCTTAAGATGAATTTTTCTGAGTTCTTAATATAGTCATGCTCTTTTTTTTGGAATCATATGTGGCTGGTTAAATTATCATTTGAATGTGTCAGATAAAGCTTGTATATCAGTAGCATCTAATTCAATTTTTTTTTTTTTTATGTAGTCCATTATGAAGCAGGGGCATAATCCAATTATATTCTGGTTATAAGTCATTGAAATATTTGACAAAATGCAAAAAAGTTTACACAAGGATGGAGTGAAATTAGCTAAGCAATATAAAGCCCATAGTTTTTAAACTATTCTGGAAATCCAGACAGTATTGTTCTACTTGATTGCTTCTTGGTTTCTGTAAAGGTAGTAAAACATGAACATTTGTGTGGTTATTTAAAGTGCAAACCCCCTTATACTGCTCTGTTAATGGTCCTTAGCTGAGATATAAGAGTGAAAACACAGTCAGACATCCAAGAAAATTTCTTTACATACAGGTCCACTGAACAAGCCGAGGTAATATTATAAGTAAGAATACAATTTTTTTTTTTATAGAGAAACTATTCCTTAAGTTTGAACAGAGCTCATCATGTATTTGAGGAGTTTGCTGCTATACTAGGGAGAGGAGAAAAAAAAAAGTGAAGAAGACAGAGAGAGGAAAAAAACAATAATTTTGCTGTCTTTTTTTTGTTTGGTTGGTTTTTGTTTGTTTGTTTTTTAACTGGGAAAAAAAATGAATTGCAAACGCAAGTAGCAATTAATGTAAAGTCATGTGCACAATGTCAATGTACCTCAAAAACTAACTTGGAAGGACAAGCTTTTGAAACAAAAGTATAGCTGGACTCATGTCCATTTAGGCTTTAAACACATACCCACCTGCATGGTTTCTGAATTGAAAGAAACTACTTTTAGGCTGGCTAATGCAAAGCAGCAGCAGCATGGTATAAGTCACCACCAGTGTGATGTACGTTCAGATTTCATGACCTAGTGGTAAGTATTCTTATCTCTTTTCACAATCTTCAGCAGCAGAGAGAAGTTTGGCTTCCTGGCTTTCCTCTTTTAACTGTCAAAATCTGTAAAACAATTGGAAAATCTGTAGCAATAATAAATGACTTGACAGGTTTTCCAGTAAATACCCAACCCAGTATTCCAAAAATTATTTCTCTTTCTGGAGAAATCAGTCAAGTCAAGGTGTTTATACACTAGTTTATATGCACACATGGAGGCAAATGTACACAAATACACGAATGTACTTCAATGAGCAGGCAGAGGACTACAGACAGTGCTCGAGATCTTTCTTTCTTTCCGTTTTGCGCGGGGCGGTTGGTGTGTTTGTTTTTTTTTTTAGTGAACTTAAAACCCAGACGAGAGGTAGCTAGAAGGTTTTTTTAACCTTGGCTTTGTCTTGAGTGACAAGTGATATATAAAAACCTACTAAGTAGTTTTTATTATGTTTAAGTATTTTCTATTTCTTGCCGAACATAATCTACTATACTTCTACTATGTTTTGTAATCAGTTCTTATTATGCATTCCAGTATACTTGAATAGAGCTTTGTTAATGATTGATTTAAGGTGGTTATAAATTTCTTGAAATAAATATATGTAGGTATGAAAATATTGTGCAAATCCGAAATTACAGAATTACCCATGTATCAGCCCTAAAACACACTTCCCTAACTTGAAAAAATAATTAAATAACTTTTTTATGACTCAGAAAGGAAGGAAAAAGCATAAAAAAAATCATAGTTTGTCATTCTTTTAATGATTTTTTTTCCTTCAATAAAGACTGATTAATTAATCTTGTCTGAATTAAAAAAGATAAAAAGCTTTCTAAAAGAGTTATCAGTGAATTAACTACAATATAACATAGAATATTACAGATTCTGTACCAGTCTCTTTAACACACACCAGTGCAAGACTGCAATAAAATTTCACTTGCCATTTACCACTACTGAATGATCTTTATGTGAACACATAATTGATAAAGGGTATTGGAAGAAAGATTTTTTTAAATTTGTTTTATTAGGTGGTTTTCTAACTATTGCATATTGTTTACTGTAAGGTCTCATTAGAATTGGATTTCTACAGACACCTGAAAAAGTCCTGAAAATAATATGTATCTTCTATCTGAAAATAGATAAATCACTCTAAAATAGGCAAAATTAAAATATAACATTGTTAATTACATGTTTATAGAAAATCTTTATAATCAGTTTGAAAGCATCAAAAAAAAAGGAGGGGAGGGTAGGAATGGAAGAGTAAGAATATATTAAGAGTAATTATTTCCAAAGTTTTAGAAATGGGTTCAATTTCTTATGGTGAAAACTTGGCAACTGACTTTATGATACTGGTAGGAGTGTAAAGCTGGCACACACAGCTCATGACTGCAAATGTCAACCTTTAACCTTCTCAGCTGAAATGACTTCAAAGTATTCAGGTTATGCCTTGACCGAGGCATAACCTGAAAGCTAAAAGGGTTGAGATCATTCTGGCTCTGATGACCTAAAAGGGACATGTGGGTCATGCTTCAGCACTCAGTTGTTAGTAAAGCTTCTTAGTACACATGAAACTGTGGGCACTGAAATCTTTATCTCAAAAAGAATTTTTAAAATTCCCCAAACTGACTGAGTTTCTCTGGCTCATTTACTCTGCTTCCTTTCTCTGTGCAGAGAAAGATAAGTAGAATTCATGAAGAACTGTGCTGTGCTATCAAGGAAAAAGTGACTCCCTGGAATAGACAGTATACTTTCCTTTATGGTTTTAAAAGCCAACTGCATTTTTTGCACTCAGTAAAGATCCCCTGCCGCAGCATAGCCCCCATTAACCCCTCTATTTCATAGTGCACTTATGCATGCGGAGAGCAGAGCCTGAAAGGAAGACTGGAGTATGACCTAAGGCAATTGAGATTATCTTCGCTGTTATATGAGACTGTTCTGGTTCATACGTTACTGGTGCTTTGAGTTGTATTGAATTTTATTGTTTGCTCACTGACCTCTTAGAGAAAGTGGGTAGAAGTAAGAGCCTGAGAAATTGATGGATGTCAGAATGGAGAAATCTGTTTGTGGTTGCAAGCCTGCAGGAATTTTTGTGTCATATTTAAGCCATGCATATCCTGTTTGCAGGGGTACTTTGCTCATGTTACGTCTTCTGCACAACATGACTCAAAAAGGAAGTGTTACAGTGATCATATGTCAGCCCAAGTTTGGACAGCAAAAGAGGACACAGAATTCACAGTTGCCACAATTTATCAGAATCTGATATAGCCAAAAATAGCCAATTAGAAAAGTAACATATATACTCTGTGTGTATGGAGTACCTTTGCCCAACTGATCTTCATACACCTGACCTGAAAGAGGTGGGCTTCTTTGTAGCTTTTTTTTTCCTTTTTTTTCTGGCAAAGGAGGTAATTTAATGATAACCTGAAGCAGGGTTAGAAAAATGACATAAAAAGCCAACTGTCAGCAGTACTGCACAGTGTTACAAAAGGCAATATCTATTCTGGATTAGGAGGTTTGTCTTGGACATTAGGAGAAAAGATCTACCTTATCTACTGGGAAAGTAGTGCAGAGCTGTAACAAGCAATGCACAGAAGCTTCAGGATCATCGTCCTTGAAGGTTTTCAGTGTTTGGCTAAACAAAGTCTTGCCTGACCTGACTAGGTCATGACTATCCATCCTAGTGCTGGATATAGGCCCACTTTGAGAGGAAGTTCAGAGAAGATGTCCTCCAAGATCCCTTCTCATCAACATTTTTATGAAATGCTATATTCTACAGGTAAATTCAGGGACAAATATCTATTGTCTTTTGTACAAAATGCAGAAAGGAAGACAGATTTTAAGTAGTATTATTGTTCTTTTACTTATCTACACATTTTTTGATGTCAATTGCTGTTTACCAGCTTGCAGACCAGAATGAAAGCTTGGTAAAGACACTGTTGACACCAACCATTCCTGATCTGAATGACTTCTTGTGGCCATCAGGATTTCATAGTGTGTATATTAGATTTTGCCTTTCTACCCCACCCTCTGTTTTATATTAATGTCCTTCATGCCTTAATCCTTTCTGACTTTATTCTGTCCTTCCAAATCAAATAATGACAGTAGAATGTTAGCTTTGAAGCACACTGATTTCTAAACTATTTCTGCACCACAGAAGCTTAACCTGAATGTCACAGTGTAACAGAGAAAACAGGGTGTGTGTGTATACATTTGAAACTTGAATATTCCCCTTAGGAAGGTCTCTGGTAATTGAGGGAATATTGTGAGGTAAATTCTTCCAGACATGATTCTCAATTCCTAATGAAACTTTTCATCCAGTAATAACAATTTACCATTTTTTACCTTCATATTTAAAGTTGGAGGTCCTGAACAATAAAATGGAGGGTTGATAACACTGCCTTCTTTCTTTATACTAGTACAATTACTGAAGTGCTCAGCTCAAAAGCCCTGGTAAAGAACAATTTAACAGAAAAATTGAGAATTTGCTTGTTATAAAATAAGCAGGACAGGAGATCTTGTTATGAGGGATTTGAAATTCCAATATTGTGCATCTCTTTGTTTCAAAATACATCCAGCAAGGAAAAAACAAAAATCTAAAATCAAAGCTTTATGCGAACTATTAAACAGATTAAAGAACATATAGACTTGTGAATCACAACATTTAGGTTTCAACCATTCTGTGCTTAAAAATGGGTTTATTAATCTTATTAAAGCCAATGAGTGTGTCACTGACATGACCGTGCAGATTCTACGCACCCTGTAAACCAACAAACAAGTTTATAAGTGATAAACAAAAAAACTGATTCATAATAAATTTTGATTCAAACTGTAGTTCTATTTGGACTATGTTTTACTGACTTTATTGAGTGGAGATTCTATTACAAATATTTGTAGAACAAATATGTATAGTAGTCCAGTTTCAATTAAAAACATACAGTGTATAATTTTGTGTCATGCATAAATACACTATAAATTTGTTTAAGCATCAAATTTTACTTGAAGTCTTGGAAAGTAAGTGAAAAATAAAGAAAATGTTACAAATTGATTAAATAAGAAATTTTTTATAAAGTTGTAAGATTGTCTCATTTGATTCAGTTTTCCATTATTACTTAATTATTTAACTTAAAACTGTGTTGAAAACAGTTGCATAAACCTCCCTAAAATTCACTACTCTTCTCCAAATTACATTCAAGACAACATTATAGTCTTGGTAACTGGAGTTAGTAGTTCAGTAGAATTTAGCACCTTGGTTATGGATCCTCATAACTTAGTAAATGAAAATCCTAAGCAGGAAAGTGCCATGAAACTTCCTCTATTTTCATTCATGTGCATAGAGCTCTGCAAATAAACAAATAAAAGACATAGTTAAGGGACAATGCAAAATATTGTTCCCCTCCCCCCCTTCTTGAGCCTTAACTAATTACGTAAACATTCTGAAGAAAATAATAAAATGCTAAGAATTAAGAAACTAAACTCTTCTCTGGGTGGCTGCTTCGGTAAACATCCATGAGGCTTTTGAAATATCCATATCAACGTTCAGTCCTCACTGTGTATACCTGCTAGACTGTGCATATACTACCTGTGAGCACCACAGAATGCTGCTGCAAAATCCTTTCAACCAGTCTTAAACATTACTGAAACAATGTCAGAACTGCCAAGACTGGCAGATAAATACCAGGATCCATGTTAAGGTTGAAGGACTATGCTAAATACCTTACCAAAAAAAAAAAATAAAAGGCAAGAGGGAAAACTTTATGACTAGTCTCAGTCCTGGAATCAGATGTTGATCAGCTGTAATTCCTGTGCCCAGATGATTATTTTTGTTTCACTGAAGTATTGTCCACATCAGTTCTGAGAGCAAAGAAAACACTTTTTTGTTTGGGTACTGGCCAGCCACTGAGAGCGAAAGCTCTTAGTAGGCAGAATGGGGAGTATTTGAGAATATAGTGAAAGAAAAAAATGTTGTCTGAAGGGCAAGCATGTAGCCTTAGGCAGTGAGAACTAGGAATGAATGCAATATCAAGAGAATAAGAGAAAGAAAGATGGGCAAAGTGGTTGGAGGGGTTTTCCCTTAGTGTTACTGAAGCAGTTTTCCTGTCATCATACAGGGATGCTGCATTATACACATTAGTAGTATAGTTTCACAGGGAACAGAAAGTTAAAGAAAACCCATCAGGATATCACAATTCAGACATGACATTTCTGTAACTGAGGGCACACAAGGGAGCAATACTACTGGTAATGTATCTTTCTACCTTTAGTATTGAAGTGGTCATATTCCCATTTCTATGTAGCTAGTTGGAGAAAAGGGAGACTGAGAGGATTCTCTAGTTTAAGCACGGCAAAATTTTTACACTTATCTTTCAGATTTGTGCCAAGCTGCTTGACAATATTTTGTGATCACATCCTCCAAAACACATTCATGAATATATACAACATTTTCAGACAAAATACTTCCAAATTTTTCAGGCCTTCTACTGAAGAAAACAAAATAATCCTATTAAATGTTTTCTGTCTGCCCTTATTGTTGTACAACAACACAGTTCTCAAGCAATACCATGTTCTTCACATTCCGTAATAAGCCATTACCCGCTTTTGTGCACCTGCCACTGCTGCTGACTGGCTTTTGTACAAAAGAGTCATTGGCAATTTACTGTTTTGTCCTGTATTTCCCTGGGTAAGAGCCCTTACAAAGAAAAGATTCTGAAACTGGTCATCCAAGCTATTCTAAGTCATCTCAGAAGCTAGTTTATTTGCAATAAATGACTACAACATCTAGGAATCCATTACCAACTTACAGAAACTTTGGGGAGTTAAGACAACTGAATTCAGGTTCGGACAAAATCAGAAAAAAAAAGAAAAAAAAGAGGCATATAACCTGAGGAATTAATTGAGACCTGAAGGTGCAGAATGAGAAGAGAGTGCACTGTGAATCCAAAGGACTTCTTTAATATCTCGATCACTTCCCCTCAGTCCTTCACCTTTCACTACTACTCATCATGCCTTTAATGCTTTTCCATCTTACCAGACTGTTTCCTCCTTTTCAATGGGATTGGACAAATGGTAACATATTTTGACAGACCCCTTGCCAGCTTTCCTTAAGCTTCAAGTTAGAAGTAGTCACAGTTTTTATCTATCTCACTCTATAGCTCAGCTTTGGTCCTACCATTCATGTTCCTGTTACATTGTTTGCACTATGAATGGCATCTGTCTTGGTGGAATTAGGGCATCTAACAGTACACAGACTATGCAGTGGCATGGTAAAAATGTTGTCTGAAAATAAAATATATTACTATCACTGGATATATATTAATTATTTTTAAAAGTGCATTTCAATCTTCTAGTTACAACTCAGTGGGAATGTAGCTTACTTGATTTAGGTAGCTAAAAATTTGACTTGTTACAATTATAGCAGCACATAGAATTTTATTCTTTTATTTTTAAGCAAAACAACTACAGTTCTTGAGGCTTGCAGCAGATAATTAGGAAATTTGCAGGAAACCAAAAAATAATTTAGGGCTTGATCTTACATGGTTGTGGTTTGCAGGAGGGAAGAGAACAGAAAAACCTGGTGATGCATTAATGATAGCTCCACTGCAGAGCCTCTAAATGGAGAGGCCACTTATTTTGGCCTGTGAGCTAAAATAAGTCCCACAAGACAGGACCAGAAGGTAAACACATCTTTTGTGATTTTTGTTTACCTTTAAATCCTTAGGAAGAGCTGAGTTCATACAGTGACAAATGTTTAGACAAGGACAGTATCTCCACAATGAACACTGCAGAGATGGAGAGAGTTTTGTGTGTATGTTAACTGTAAAGGAACCTGCTCAGAACTAGAAGCAACATAGCTGTAAAGCACTGATAGTTGCTCAGACAAATTTACCTTGATTCTAAAGTAATGTAGCTCCTTCATAGCAAGTCAGAAATGTAAACTGTAAACATGTGTAGAGAGAGCATTCTGAGGACATCATCATTTGACTCATATCTTTTATTCTTACCTTACTTTTTACTCCACTTCTCTTGCCTTGTTACTCAGAGATAGGATCTACAAACCAGACTTATTTCTGTTCACCATATATCACAGCACTGAGGTATGAACAGGCAAGTGGCCATTTCTAATGTAATTTTCTTAATATAGTGCACAGAACCTCTCAGGTTAAAGTAATGTTGCCCAGGGGATGCATCTAATTTTTAACAATTCCATTTAATAGTAGCTAAGCACGTGTTAAATGATACATTTTCACCCATGTCCTTTGCCTTTATTCCTATAGGCAAGAACAAATAGTCATTAGGAATCAGAAGTTCTTGGACAGAACATATTGTCACATCCACAAAATATGTTAGGGATCAAATCTGCTCTTTAGACAAGAACAATATTCAATTTTACTTATTTCTAAGCCTTCTGAAATTCAGTTATTCTGATGTATATTTTAGTTTTAGGCTGCTTACCAATGAATTTCATTAGTTGTGGAAGCGTGATCAAAGGCAAGTTAACCTGCTTGTATAGTTTGATCAAAGATGGTGAAATATTTTGGTTCCAATAGACTGAGAATAGGTAAGGTCCTATTGCAGCTGATGAGAATTCAAATGTGAGTTAGGACAGTCTAAAACATATTCACTTTGCATTGAGGCAACAAATGTTGCCTAAAATCTTATATGATTTATGGTAGAATGGTTGATCATTAAATGTAAGAAAAACGAAACAAAGAATATGATACGAGATATATACCCAAGACAATGACTAATATCCACAACAAATTCAACAAACACATAGTCATATACAGATTGAAACATCATAACTGTGACCGGAGCTAGGCAGAAGATGAAAAATCTTTTATTCAGATTCTTCATGGTGCACCAGTGGCTTAGGATATTACAAACACACTATTGAGGAGGTATAGATCTTCTGGTTGAATGGGCTTTTAGTTGTTCTTTCATACACACTGTCAGTCAAAAACAAAGTCAGCTAGGACTGAAAATGGTTCAAGCTACACATGTTATTCTGGCTTTTCATGAGGTTCTTCTGCACTTTTGAAAATTTCTTTGCCACCTGTTTCACAAATTGCTTTTAATATACAGCACAATTTAATCAGGACTATAAATATCAAAGTTTGGGGAGGGTGTTCAGAATTTGGTGATAAGTTCCTTATTTCTTAGTGTTTCTATCACATATCACATAGTATCTTTCACTTAAAGTAAAAAGCTAAAATGACAATTTTACACTTACTCTTTTTTATATAAAATCTCTGAGATAGGTTTAGCTGTTGTATTCTATTTCTGGAATTATTTCATTAATCCTTAAAAACTAGTATTTAGAAGGTTGGTTTTTATTTTTTTTTAATTAAATTTTCCTATAGGAGACATGAAACAAAATTTTGAAAGAGAAAGACAGCATTGACCACTTAAAGACTTTAACAAGTCTCAAAATGTAAGTAAAAAGAAAATGGATTCTTTAGAGGTCTGTCTTGTGGGGAATAGAAAATTTATGCTTCCTCTTTGAATAAAAGGAGACATTGCACTTTTTTTTTAGCTAATAACAAGACAAGGAAGTCTTGGTATGGATTAATCTGTTAAAATACAATGTTGTTCCTACTTGGAGAACATTTTGATAAAATATTTATGAGGTCAGGTTGTTCTGGTAGAAAGATTTTTGATAGTAATGGGCAGAAGACAGAGAAGGTAAATCAGGCTTTCACTGACGAAGATAGAGCAAAGAGAAAGAAAGAAAACAAAAAGGAAAGAAGGGAAAAAAGGGAATCGTACCATATTCTGAAAAAAAAAATAGAAATTTTGTGCAGAGACGTAAAGATGAGGGAATGAGTTACAAGAAGGGAGTAAAGGATAGGGAAAAATAGCAAGAGATAAGGATATGAAGTTCAATTAAGTTAGCAGATTGAAGCAGCAAAACTGAAGGAGGTATGAACAAATATATGTGGGATTTTCCTCAGTTTTCTCATCTTTGATGTGAAGGAGTCCTGTAAGTGTAAGAAAATGGGATATTGAAAATTGTAAGATTGTCAAAACAAGTTTCTAAAGGGAAAAAAAGGGATTAAAATTCAAGACATAAAACTCAGTGAATTATAAATAGAATCAACTACATCTGTGAGGGAGTGAATTGAAAGAAAACCAAAAGGGCAATGAAGCTGTTGAAGAGTCTAGAGAGTAAGTCATGTGAGGAGTGGCTGAGTGAGTTGAGGTTGCTTAGCCTGGAGAAAAGGAGGCTCAGGGGTGACCTTATTGATCTCTACAACAGTCTGAAAAGAGGTTGTAGCAAGATGAGGCTCGGCCTCATCTTCTAGGCAACTAGCAATAGGACAAGAGGATATGGCCTCAAGCTGTGCCAGGAGAGGTTGAGGTTGGACATCAGGAAGAATTTGTTCACTGAAAGGGTGGTTAAGCATTGGAATGGGCTTCCCAGGGAAGTGGTGGAGTCACCATCCCTGGAAATGTTCAAGAAATGACTGGATGTGGCACATAGTGCTATGGTTTAGTTGACATGGTGATGTTTGGTCAAAGGCTGGACTCCACAATCTTGAAGATCTTTTTCTACCTTAATGATTCCATGATTCCATGAAAAGAAGTCACCAGTAATGCTGTATCAAAAATCAGAAAACAGTGAGAAACCAAGTACAATGAAAGTCTCTGTAAAACCATCTCTTAAATGTGTAGGTGATTGGGTTTCAGAGTAATGTTTCCATTTTGAAAAGTACCACATTGGCACTTGTACTAAAAGGACAAGCTACAAATTAAATTATTTACTTTTTTAAGCTTGGATTGAAGTATTTTGTGATAATATGGTTTTTATTTTCCTTAGTAAAAGGTTTAAAAAATATCACTGGCAAAACAAACAAACAAACAAGGATCCTAAAGATGACTCCATTCTTAATGCAGAAAGAACTTGACTGATAGTCCAGAAGGATCAAGCAATGTTTAAGGAAGATGAGGTCACGTGTACACTCCTGTTGGAGTGTAGGAAAGCTAAAGGAAGACAGAGCCAGGAAATACACAACTAATGATGGTACAACATAGAAAGTAAACTGATTGTATGCCAGGTTAAGTAAAGAATAAGAAAATGCATTAGAGAGTAGAGAGTCAAAGCAGAGAAGTGATTGAAGGAGGAAAAGGCCTAACCTAGAGCAGTATACAAAGAGGAGAAGGCAGAGTGAGGAGGAAGAAAGTTAAATAAATTCAAGTAAATAGAAAAAGGCAAAGGAACTTCACTAATTCTGAGCAATGAGAGTGAAAAACAAAGATCTTTGTAAAGAAGAGCAACTATTGCCATGTTTGCATTAAGGCTTTCTTATAATTTTCTTGGATTTCAAGGAGAACTTGTCAAAAGGCTACAGCTTGGGTGATATTTCAAAAGCATGCGACTTCAGTCAGATATCGGTCTGCTACAAATTTCACCATTCACTCATATCCTGTGTAACTTTAGGCAAGTAATTTCACTGTAGAAGCTCCATGTGAGATACAATTAAATTTTATGGAGTGTTGTAAGATTCTTAGCTTGAAGATGAGAAAAGAGTGCAATATCATTTATCGTATTTTTCTGTTTCATGGAAACTATGAAGAAATGTTTAATAATATCATTTCTCACTTGTAGAAGACTTCATTCATAGGACTCATAATACATAAACCGAAGAAGCAGGTAGGAAAAACTGGCAGTAGATTAGCCACATGGAACAATTGTCACATTTAAAATTGTAAACCTAAGATAATTAAAGTCAGCACGAATTTTACCAGACATTATAATTATTGGAAACCATCAATTGTATTCTTGCCCACAAAAGAAAAGAACTGGAAATCAACAATACGGTATTGTATTGCAAAGTAGATATTCCAAAGAACTGAGGAAGACATTTTTCTCACATTTATATTAGAGTGATTAAAGTAATATTTAAGACAAAAACAAACCCTAGTTTTACCTTAGCCTTACTAAACCAGTATTTACTCTCCTGTTCATTCTTTCCTCTTCTCACAGCCACAAGGAACTCAGGAATTTTGAGAACTGTCAACTAACTCTCTTTAAATTTTTGAAGATGCCTATGCTATGAAAAGATTTAGTATCTAATCCCATAAGAATGAAGAGGATACATCTACACTATCTTTGACTACCGAAGTAAGTCAGTGCAAATTTGACTGCATTTTCAATGTGTTTAACCCACCCTTTTTAAATCTGTAGTTATTAATATGAAGTAAAAAAATTCTTTTTAAAATGCATATCTCAACTTTGCACTCAGGAAGCAATAATATATTGTACATGTGTGACTGCTGCATTATTTTGTGCCCTTTTGTCCTATCATTGACCTTATAAATATGTATTCACATCTATTCAGCACTAAGCACTTGTGATTGGAATTAGTGCATATTTAGAATTGATTAAACAAGTGAAAAAATTAGAGATGTTTGTTATAAAGACAATAACTTAAAAGTGACTTCAGTTGTAAGGCAGAATTATTCAGGGCCTTGGGATGAAAACGTGCACCTTGTAGGTATTTTTAGAATTATGTTGATTTGACACCTAGCCATTTTTTCCTGCATCTATAGTTTAATAATGTTTTAAATATAACAAGTAAACATCCTGATTAGAAATATATAATGATCTATACCTCTTCACAGTTTCAGAATTTAATTCTTCCCTGTATATATTAAATACTGTGTGATCTTGAAAGACTGCTAGAAGGACATGGGCCTAGCCAAGGCAATGCAGTCAGGTTAACACCAAACTTGTAGAAGACACAGCTAAAATTTAAACAATCACTTTCATTTAAATTTCTTCAAACATATTCAAGTTATAAAATAAGTGGATATGTATTTTTGTGCTAATTTAACTAACATGAGGTAAAATCCTATTTTTGCCCATGATGTGTAGTTATTAGAAAAGGCAGAAAATCAAAATACATCTTGTTTTCACCTTACAGACTTTAACTGTTGGGACACATAGTGACTAATATCATTACAAGGTTTTTACCTTAGATTATTAATTTAGTTAGTTAAAATAAAAGAAAAATCTCATTATTCAGTATAGGCAGTCTTGCTTCTCTGTTGGCTTCTGCTAGTTATGCATCAAAGGAAAAGGTAGGAGGCATACCCTGTACAAAGAAGCAAAAATCCTGTTGCAGACTTTTACCTACTAGTCTCATGGTTGACTACAAAATAAACCAACTAATTCTTCTGGCTTTTTGCAAATCAATCCGAATTCATTAGAGCCTTTTTCCTAACTTTAAATAAATGCTAACACTTTTGATGAGTCAACTATGCCTTGTAGGCTGTTTGCAATTACTTTTTTTGGTGAACTATTACTCATGCTGTGTTTACTTACTGAAATGTACACTTCTGTTGCTGTATCTGGATCATTCAGGCTGCTCAGACTGGGAAGCAGAAGTAAGAAACAATTTGTGAAATTTTGGCAGTCAGTGTTAAAATTTCACCTAACTTCAGATGCAAAATCATTTTTAAAAATGCCTCCTTAATCATCTTAATATAGAAGCATATTAAGTATTGGAGCTCCCTAAATATAAAGCATATATTAGTCTCATCAACATCAATATCAATCCCTTATCAATAATACAACTATGCACATGCTACATAATATAGCAAAGCTATATAGTTACTATGTGATTCTGCATAGGGCATTCTTCATCTGATCAGCTGTTTGCAGCTAATGGGCTGTAGCATCTTCTTTAACAAAGTGTTTGGAACTAATCCTCCTACAAAGTAATTTTCTCTCCCACTCTAATATTAAATAGTGCATGGCAGCTTAGTTGTGAGTGTTAGCTGAGTGATATACATCGTGGAAGTCTTCTTCTGAAACAAGACGTTAGCACAGAAGGTTACAGACACAAGAATGCAGCTCACTTGTAGTATCAACTCCTCTTTAAAAATAATATGGAACACAAATTGTGTGAATGTACAAGGGCAGAGTAACACCCTTGGTGTACTGTTACAGTTACCACACATTCTGTAGTAATTGTAGTAACCATTGTGTCAGTGGACCTATGATTACAGTTGCAAAGAGAAGATCAACTAGGGAAGCAGAATTTGGAAAAAGTTTTGTAGGAAGTTGAAAGTGATGCTTTTGTATATTAAGGATTCTACATTTGTTGCGGTTTCATTTGTTTTCACTTAAATACCTCTCTCATTGTAAATAAAATATCAGTATGTTTTTTTACTAAAGTTACTAATCGATAGTTGCATCAGTAAAGGCATTATTAAAAGAGTCCAAGGCTGCTTAGTACATATTTACCATAGCATACCCTTCAGGTACTTCCCTTTAGTTTTATTGGTTTTTAAGATATTAACTTGAAATCAATTTTCCCCTATTGTTTGGGTGTTAGTCCTGCTAAAAACTGTAATTCTTGAAATAGTTCACAGAAAGCAAATGTTTAATACACTGATGAGATGCATTTTTTTTTCTAGTTGGCAGGAATTATCTACAAACACAAACAAATTCATTGGTCTGAGAAAAAAATTCTTTTAAGATTAGTTTAAAATCAGTGAGTTTGAGAACCTCCCTCACTGGTTCTGTGCCCTGTGTTGTCTGAGGATCGTGGGGACTGATCTGGAGCTGTCTGGATCCTGCAGAAGCACTGGGTGTCATAAGGGTCTTGGGAGGAGGCAAGAGGCAGCCCACACTTGCCATTTTGTGACCAGACTGGTTCAAACTTCCCTGTGGGGCCTCTCTTTTGCTGGGTTTTGTGAGCTTTCCAAGGACCTCACCCTTTCTTTTGTGTGGGATGCCAAACGTGGTCTTTTTGGAGCTGAGGTTCCTGCTTGGGGCTCATGCTGCTCTGTGTGTGCATAGAGCAGGGCACAGTTCTCTGGCATGCCCTTAGGGTGATAGCAGAAAGGCGACTCTGACCCACACTCCAACTTCTTGCTTTGGTTTCAGAATGGAAAAGATGAGGTGGAAGATGAGGATGGCAAACTTGTCCCCATGATCATAGGGAGATAGTATGTAGCCTGCGGGGAAGACTGTTCTTGGGAAGGAAAATAGGAGAGAGCAGTTGTCAGGGAGGCAAGGTCATCATCTGGGCCCACATGGCAATGGACACACGAGCAGCTGTGGAAGCAGGACCCTGCCAAGGCTGAAAGCCTGGTGCCAGGCGATCTGGGGCTGCTTCCACTAAGGATGCCCCCAGGAGGCAGAACCTTTGATCCTGTCTGTAGCCTTACTCTTCCACCTTCCCAGGCATCACAGTGAGAATGGCCAGCATATAGTTCTCTGGATCTTCCTTCTTGCCTTTCTTGAAAATAAGAGTGATTTTTGCTTTTTTTCAGACCTCAGGACCTTTCCCAAGTCACCATGATGCTTCATTTTCATAGAAGACTACGTCAAAGAAATGAAATACCATAAGTTGGATGTGATAATAGAAACCTGACTTGTTGATTTCTGTTTTTTTTTAAGTTACTGAGTCTGCAGTCCCTTACTAAGTACAATGCAGACACTGTCTTAAGTGAAGCAGGTGCTGACACCTGACAGCTGTTGAGATGGACCACGACTACAGTCATTAAGCTGAAAGGACATGCTTGTCCAGCAGGTCTAATGGGTACCATCAGCTGAGGAGAGTCCATGTCCAAATCAAGTCATTCTGATAATTTCCATCTGAAGATACAGAGTGATTGGTTGGCTAGAAATACACCTTTAAAAGCATCGCAGCAGTGATTCTAATGGATTTGTCATAAAGAGTTTTAGAGAGAGGTTAAAACTAGCTGTCATTCCACAGCATTTGAAAAAGGAATGAAATCCTTTTGTAAGATGATATGATTTTGTTTAAAAATAACACTGAACTATTGTCTTTAAGAAATGTATGCCTACAATATTCAACTGGTTTTACACATATTAAATTTTATATATTTAAACTTAAGGAGGGGAAAAATATGAGGTGGCTTATCGTTATTTTTCAATTATTTCTGCGTTATATTACTTGTTTGATCAATATCTACTCAGCAAAATAAAGGCATATCTGTAGAAGGAGTAACCAGGACAACACAGTTTACCAGACACAACATAAGGTGAAGATTTTTAATGGAAATTTAAAGGCACTTAAATTAATAAAAATATTGTAAACCTTTAAACAGAATCAAAATTAATAACTTTTGTTCGGATTTGAATAGTTTTCTACTTTGTTTTCAGATGTACCAAAGACGTCTACTTCAGAAACATATTTTCCTATTATTTTAGATTTAATAAAATAGCTTCAAGATCTGTACAATATAACAGAAAATAACAATCCTTCCACCAGGGGAATGCTGAATTATGCTGTGTGACAACTTTCCCAGCTGGAATTCCAGGTGGATATGCCATAGCAGTAATAATGCAGACTACATTTACTCACACAAGCTCTGACATAAAGCATGTATTTACAGCTCAAATCTTTAAAATATAAATTTAAATGCTGTGTTGAACTGCTGTCTCTAAATGCACACATATCTTCTTTTACACAAAAGAAGACCTATACTAATATCTACAGGGAATACTTGAATTTGTTAAACCTATATGTAAAGAATGAATACAGTGGTTCTCTAACAAGTGATTCATCAACTAAAAATAATTTTCTAGAAAAGCCAAACCAAATGAAAAATCTTCCCTGATATTGAAAGCATGTATTAGTTATTTTGAATTATCAGTTTCTACCTTATATTCCACAAAATTTCGCTTAGATAAAAACACAATCTTGTTTTTGTCGCAAAATTCATGACAGCTAACATTCTAAATTTACTATAATTTTCGTTAAGGATAAGGATGATTTTCCGAAATAATAGCTACCTTCTGTCTAAAACCATAGGAAAAAAATGAATAAGAGATCTATTTCTAAACAAAGCTAGATTAATTCTTTTTTCCAATTAGTAATGTTGAAGCTAAAAAAATTATCATGAATCACATCCTCTGACTGCAAGAAAAAATTAACTAAAATAGGTCATAATACTTTGTCCCAACAGGATGAAATGAACTTTCTTATACAATCAGAAGGATCCTTAATAGGAATATAAAGTATTACCACAAGAAAAAACACTAAAATATAAAAAAACCTAAAATATAAAGCAATCATTTGTATTATGTACCAGATTGTGGCATAAGAATATGTCATACAGAACTCCTATGTAGTATTGTATTAAGTTTTTATTCTGATGTGATGATGATTGTCCTAAATGATGTTTCTCTGCAGAGATCACTGAAATACAAAAACTGTGGTAACAGGTTCCATGATGATATTAATGCATCTCTTCTTAAGTACAACTATTTATCTCAATTTTGCTTTAAAGCAGTTATTTCCCCTGAGTAATGATTTCTGTGAACTCAAAACTATCATCTTGCAGAAGATTAATGGACTTACAAGGCACAATATTTACTCATTAAATCCTTAGTTAAATACTTAAGACACTTTGGTAGTGCTAAAATATTTTGAACATATTTTATTTAATCCAAATATAAGAAACTGACTCAAAAGTTGCTAACTTACCCTCTTGTCTTGAACTTTTCATTCTAGTATTCTACAGTTCAATTTAATTTGAAATATTCCTACTAAAAGCCAAGTCAGCTTTACTTCTCTTGCTAATTTATTTTGTTGTTGTTTCAGCAGGTTGCTTACACAACCTCTCACAGCCTGATAGAACAATTCTCACTAAACAGAACAACTAACAGAACTTGTATAAGGAAATCAATAGAAATTAAAATTGTAAAAAAATATTAAGAACATAAAGCAGATAAAGCAGAGTTAAAATTTTTTTTTAAGTTATTCAGAAATTACTTTCTCAAAATAAGGAGTTAATGTCTTTTTTATTCATATTTCACTTGTTCATCCAAATGAAAATAATGCTAAGATCTTGAGATTTCTCCTCCTCCACCGGAAAGAAACTTTGTTACAGAACAGCACTGCTCAGTTAAAAATAGACACTATGTTTAAGATTTTCCACGATTTTGTACTTGCACCGCATTGTTCATATATTTCTATACTATGATCTTACAGACACATTTGGTGTCCTCATACCTTATTTTTCTGAGCTGAGATGGATACACCAAATTCTGTTTCTGTTCCCAAGTGTACTTGTATTTGTAAAATAAAAGAAGTGAGGATTTCGTGGGGACTCTCAATATTTCCCATGAGTCTTTTTTTAAAAAAACAGTCTAAGAAATACTATATTTCAGATAAAATCTTACTTGTTTACAGTTAGTAGATTAAAATATGAACCAAATTAACAATTATTAAAAGACTGAACAAATATGACAAATATAAGCAATATGAAACCTTATGTATGAGAGGACACTTCAAATGGCAAGTGAATTTTTCGTGACAGGACTGTTTCTGAGAAAAGACTTGATCTTCTAAGTTATTGATGGTTTTGAATACACCAAACCAAAGAAGTGCTCTCTCTGAAAATCAGATCCTATTAAGCTTTTTCAAGGACAGTATCTTCAAACCATTTTTCATTTTTCAAAATTCTGACTTTTTGGGTTACTTGTCATTTAGTGATACTAGGGTAGAAAATAGCAATAAAATTAGGAGAAAATTCTCAGGTAGCAGAAATGACATATCTGCAGTGATATAGCACAGTGCAAACATTTCCATCTTTGTTTACAATTACAGCAACATACCTGCCTAAGAGACACGCTAAATGGTGTCATTGTGCCTCTACTTGAGGTTGCTCAGTCACAGCACATAACTTAGGTGTCAATTTACTAACAAGGTTAGGTACGACTTTTGTTTCTGAGACTTCAGAGCTATGGGCTAGATATAAAAAAAAATAAATCCATGCTTCTGTGCAGGGACTGAAAATTGTTACTCTCCCACTAAAATTCATCCTGCAAATCTAATCCCTCATTTGACTCAAAACAGGGACAGAACCCTACTGTCACTTGTGTCACAGTTGAAGTCTCCTGTGATGCAGCTGTACCAGCCTGCTACAAACTCCTGCAAGAATCTCTGACATGGAAGTACACTGTGTCAAAAAGACGTGCCATGAATTTCAATTTCCAGGTTATTTTGGAATAAATGTAACATCAAAAAAAGAATTTAAGCACACTGCAAAGGATAAAAGCTGGAAGAACTGGAAATTGCAGTCACTGTATTATATCTGCTGTTGTCTATCACACAAGTAAATCCACATTTCTATATTAGTATACAGTTTTATTTACTTTTATAGTTAACTGTCCTAATTATAATGACAGCTTTGCTGGTTTTCAATTCACGATAAAATTAATAGTGAGAGAATAAATTACACCAGATAAAAATTAGTGAATAAAAAGCACCAAACAGAAAAATGCACATAAGTGAAACTACAGTTAAGATCAAACTGGATTACAAAATTTTGATCTGAAGACATACAATAACAGAATACTTCTGGAACCTCTGTGTTTGGCATATTGAACTTATGTTTAATTTAATTTATTTATTTTTTGTTTTGTTTTCTTTCTATACTTATTTTTGAGTCTCTGACAGCTAGGCTATTTTCTTTCATTTTCCATTGGTTGCACTGGACACTTGCCAAGTTCAAGCACAGAAGGAATATCAGGCTTTTACTGCCCTTCCATAATGAATATATATGATCTACCTTCCCCAGATTTTCGTTTTCTTCACATGTGATAGAGGTTTATGTCTCCATATTTTGCTATGTTGACAGACGTAGTTCTACTGTGAGACTCACACATTATCCTGGTTTTTTTAATCAATTATTTAGATTCTGGTAAATTTCTGATTCTATGTGCCTGGCATCCAGATTAAATTGGTGAGAAAAGGGGAGAAAAAAATAAAAAAAAAAAGAAGAGACATAGAATGCAACAAGAGAGAACAGCTGAAAAAAAATTGTGACAGCTTTTGACTTCTTCAATCTGTAGAATGGCATATAATAGGCAATCCTAAGAACATTTGGAGGATCAACTGAGAGATACACACACAAAAGATATACAATAAAAAAGTTGAAGTTTTAGGCTTATACAATAAAATTTGGTCTAGCAAGTGTTAAGTCTGTTTCCAGTACAGAGGATGGGAAGTCATCATATTGGTCAAGATTGTTGCTCTGGATCTGGCTGCAACGGAGCTAAATTTCCTCACAGCAGCCTATATGCTTCTGGGCTTTAGACTGATGACCAAAACAGTTAATAAAACACTAATGTTTTAGCTTTTGCTGAATAGGGTTTACACAGTGTCAAGGCCTTTTCTGTTCCCACAGCAAATAGGCTGGGAGTGGGCAAGAGTTAGGAAGAGGACACAGTTCTCTCACAGTATAGCTGACCTATACTTCTCTTTTGTACAATATCATGCTGAGAATTAAAATGCAGGGGTGAGCAGAAACTTTTCCAAAGTAGGCATTGCTTGAGCACAGGCTGGTCTGGGAGTGAATGATTGCTCTTGCATCACTTACTTCTTTCTGTTATTTTACCTTCTTTTATCAAAGTGTCTTTATCTTAACCTTCAGGGTTTCTCTCTCTCTTTTGTGAGAAAAACTCTTCTGATTCTGAGATGAATTTGATGCATGGACTGTTAAGTGGATAAAGAATTGGTTGTATGGTTGCATTCAGAGGGTAGTGGTCAATGGAGATCTCTGACTAGTAGTGTCCCTTAGGTGTCTGTACGGGGACCTGCACTGTTTAATAACTTCATCAATGGCATAGACAGTGGGATAAAGTGCACCCTCAGCAATTTTGCACATAACATATGCATCAAAAGTAACAGATTATAATCCCAACCCTGCCAAAGTTTGGTGACTTTTCATAATCTAGTTAACAAAGCTTTTTCTGACTCTGTGTCTTACCTGCAGAGGTTTCCTTCCTAATAGACATCAAGCCTGACTTCAGTGAGTGCAAGGAGAGTCCAGGGATCTGGAAGCTGCAAGTCAGCCTCACCCCCACAGTCCCTTCCTACAATAGAAAACTAAGTACATACTGGACTGTCCTAGCAGCATGCCACAGAAAAATCTTTTCTCTCTCTTTTGCCCTTATGAGGCTATAGATGGAATATTAAGTCTCAGTTTGGGCTTCCATTTACAAGACACACATTGAGATATTAACAAAGATAAACAAAGACTGACCAATATGATTAGTGCACAAGCCTATGACATGGGAGGAGACAGTGAGACAACTGGATTTGTCTAGACTCGAGAAGATTATGGAAGCATCTGTTGTTATTTCAGCTACTGAAGAAGAAGACATAGCTGGGCATGCACCTCCAGGAAATGATGAAATTCTCTGACTATTAATTTTAATGTGATTTAAATATCACCAGAGCTGTGATTTTAATTAGGAATGCTGTTAGCTATAATAAGGAGTGAAACTTTATATCAGTAATAGCAATTCTAGATTTACATGTGTCATAGAGAACTGCAGATTTAATGGGGTAACTGTAATGTGCAGTTTTTTCAGCTTACCCTTCTGTGACTGGGCAAAAGGCAACAGACACCAGTTGCAACAAGGCAAATTCTGTCCAGATATTAGGAAAAAATGTAGAAAATTAGGATGGTCAGACATTGAAACAGCTGCCCAGAAAGAGTGTGGAAGATCCAAACTGGACTAGACAATACTCCAAGCAACTTCATTGATGGAGGCATCACAGTAAGTCAGGAATTGCACTGTATGCCTTTCAGAAATCTCTTCCAACTCTAATTCTAATAGCTTGCATTCAATCTCCAAGTAGTCTGATGCATTGAAAAAATAAAATTAAATATATTAAAAAGAGTTAGGAATTTCTGAATGTGAGATATAAATCAGTGGAAGAAGAATTCTAGACATAGTTGGAAACAAATCTCAGAAACACATGTATTGAAAAAGAACTGAATTACTTTCCTGAAGACCTTAAGTAAGGACTTTAACTGAGATTTTCTTTACTTTATCCTGAAAAATCTACCGTGATTTTGTCTGCAGAAGCTTCACAAATGAATGTCTAGCATGTATACACTTGCACTACATGATATTTCTTAATATGGGTTCCATGTGTTTTCCTTGGACTGACTCTGTAGATGTGAAAAGACAAAATAGGAATATTTATTAACAAAAGTACCAGAGAAATAAATGTCTTTTTCTTTGTTGCTTTCTGTTCACACTGCTTCTTGCAAACTTAAAAAAAACTCATCCCTTTTGACTGTTTTATATCTAATTCTCCATCCTAACCTTCAGTCCTCTCACTTCCTAAGAGTAGAATTAAGTCATTCCATCTTATTGAATTCACTGATGGTATCTTAAAGAATGGCATCTTAAGAATACAAACTGTTCCTGCTTCAAAAAATTCTTTGGGGAAGTTTTTCCCCTTTTTTTTTTTCCAGAGGAGTGAAAATGCACTAGAAATAGCTTTGTCTGCACATTTAAGGAACCACATAGTTACAGTTTCATCTATCCTTGTAGTCACTAAGATGTTTTCTGTTCTCATTGATAAATGTTGGGCTGCTAAGCATATTGCAGGGAAAATAGAGGGAAGTGCAGTAAATAAAAAAAGTGTCCATGAAATTATTTGATTTCTTTGTTCATCAAATAATGTTACAGTCATTTCTGAGAGGCATCTAAGTTTATAGGCTTGTCTTTGCAAAACAGCACCTAACCATTCTTTCTTTTTCTCTAGCTTCCAAATAAACTGGAAAATAATCTAACCAGCTGTGTATATTGACTAAGGCCAGAGGGAATCTCAGTTAGGGCCCACAGAATTGGATGCATCTGACAATCGACATTCTTCCTCATCATGAAACATAAAACAAACATCAATAAAAATGAGCAATTTAAGAAGTTATGTCTCACATCAGTTGATATTTTTTTAAATACATATAAAAAATAACATATTCTACAGTAGATATTCAGTTGCTCACATTAAATATATTTTAGTTGAATTGAAAATTCTTTATGTGAAGCACTAGACTTACTAAAAATACATGTCCTAAGAAAATAATTGTAAATAAATAATTATATTAAGACAAAATGTACATAATTTATACTCAAAATATTAATGAAATGGAAGAAAGAATTTATAGCTAGTCCAATTAATCTTAAAAATTTAATCAAAAGCTAAAAAAGTTTTTATTAATCCAGTTGAAATAGCACTGATAATCGTACCTCCACTAATAATGAAAAACATCAGTAGTACCAATAGCCTTAAAATTATTATATAGAAAGCCCTACCACTGCCTACCTCTTTTCTGGTGTTATGTTCCCCCTTCTGTTGTCTCTCGGGGTTCTGTGGTTGGCAGACCCATTGTTCCTCAGTGAACCATCAGTGCCTAAAGTGTTATCTTCATATCTTTCCTCAATATGACCCACACCACTAACAATATCACAGAGACCCACAACCCACCAGGGAGCAAAGACTCACTCACCCCAGACAGCCACGGCACCCAGCACCATCGAGAGGGGACCAAGCCCGCACCCCACACCTCTTGCCCCACAGATCCCTACAGCTTCTGCTTGGAGTGGTAGAAACCATATTCACCGAGCTACAGTAATATTGAACAACAAAGAAAAATTAAAAATCTTTTGGTTTTGAATCATAAGGGATTTTGAAAAATCAGCTATTTACTGGTATCTGTAGGTAGACCCTCATGTAAAATACTTAATAATACTTGTACTACATATTCATGAGAATTTTTTCATATAAAATTTATGATTTATATGAAATTTATATGAAATTTATATCTATAAATCCAGAATGCGATAAGTTGTACAGAAAATTTTCTCTCTACTAAATTCTATAGAGTGCTAAAGGCAGGTTTATCACCTGGTTTTGGATTTATCCAAATGAGTTTAAAAATCCACATGACTTTTGAAAAAGAGAAGAAAGGTTTCTGTATCTAAGCACTCTGAAGTTAGTGCTAATAGGATGATTGTTTCGCAGTATATCGGATCTACACAGTCTATATCTTCCTATGTGGACAAGATCTGAATTCAATTGCATATCAAATGGGGAAAATAGTTGCTTAATCAGGACAGTATATTGTTATGTTCCCTGAAATATCACAGGTGACTCCAGTTAGAACATGGAAATCTGATTTATTGAGGCCTGACTCACTAAGCTTTGAATTATTCTGGACATAAATAAGTTCACTGTCTGAAACCTAACTGAAACTCAGAACCTACCAACATAAGAAAATTCTTCTATTTGAACTATTATCTGTACAAAGAAGTTAAAGTGTAGTAGGCTAGTATGGGAATTTATACTATACTAACTTCTTTGTACATTCCTGCATTGTCTGAAAAATATCACTATTATAGAGAAGTAAACCTGGTATAAATTCATAATTTAAGTTATTTTGGAAGAAATGGCCTGGCAGAGAAACACAGGAATGATGAATATAATTAAAACATTACCGGTGTCAGTTTGTGCATGTTTATTTTCACTGTTATTGCATGTAACCAGTCAGTTTAAGTTCAAAAGGACACTGTGAGAAATAGCCATACCAATTACATTTTCTCTATCACAGATAATGGGAAATTTCTGCTTCACCTTCCTTCTTTACAAATACAAAATTACAAAACCTTCTCATGACAGGCTGGACAAATTAATAAAATTTCTTCTAATATTATGTCTGAACAACCCTTCTTCTAATGTGGATGTTCTTCAGGCTGGTTTGTGAGCTGTGTAAGAGAGCAAAATTAATAATTTTTATAGATCTTGTTATTTTTAATGGTTGTTGTTCTCAGTTTGCAATCTATACAGAAAGAAAAATATTACATTATTAATCAGACCAAATATAGTGATAATACTATTTCAGATCAGTTTTCAAGTACAACAAAAAGGTAAGGAGAATATTCCTGGGGCTGATCAGAAGCTGCTCCAGCCCAGCAATTATAGTATCCTGTAGGAATTTCTTTACCTTCTTACAGAAGAAGCAAGAATTTTTTAGTGGTATCCTATATTTCAACAATTTATAGCTCAGGGATGTACTTAGCAAGAGATGCTACTTTTATATATAAAATCCCAACAGATTTCTCTTTTGTGAGCTCTCCTAGTCTCCCTTAATATCAGTTTGCCTTTTTGGCATCTAGAATGGGAATCCGTTACCTGCACTATTTTTTTTTTGAACGTTAGAGCATCTCCCAGAACATAAATTATTAACAAGGACGTCTACAACTTCCATCAAAAGGTCTTAAGATGTCATGCAATTTGGACAATACAAAAAAATTGCACTAAGTCTAGTTTGGCAAGGACAAAAAAAAATCTTTTTTGTGGTGGCATTAGACTCATACATTTGACAACCTGTTTCCAAATTTAACTTCAGACCTCTGGATACTGTTGGCCTTAACACTTATTCTCTGATTGCATCCATCCTTTCTCCATAAAAAGGCTATTTATCTTGTGTGATTTTTTTGCAAACAGTTTAGGCAGGTATTTAACTATCACCTTTATTACAAACTCTTGCAGTGTCTAGAGGTACAGAATTGTATTGGGAAGTTTCTGTGACACCATTCAAAACCAACAGCCTAGAAACATATTTCTTGTGAAGAAGTAAAGAAGAGGATTTAGAATCAATGTAGTATTAACCTTCTTTTACTGTCAGAAGACTTAGTAACTCCTGTTTTTCATAACATTAATTTAGCTTTCCTTAAAGAGAATCAGAGGTAATGATGAACTATAGTAGAGAGTACCCATTCCTTAGCTCATCAGAAATTAAATTTTCTTACATAGGACACAGAATTCTATTGTGATAAATTGCAGTGCTTTTACTAAGCCATTATATGCTTTAAAGACTGCAGTTTGTGCATAGTAAATCCTGTTGAAAAAAACCAAACCAAAACAAAATCAAACACAGCCCACAAATTTTGTATACTTTGAAGAAAAACACATTTTCATGGATGGGAATGTTTTCCTAAATATAAAGCATCTCAACTTACTTTCCAATAAAATTCAAAAGAATGAAACTAATGAGACAAAAATGTTAAACATTCTGATGTCATTATCATGAAGAGAATAATATGAAACATTACACTAAATAAAAAAATATGCCATGTAATTAATTAAAAAAATCCTTTATCTACAGCTAATGTACATAAGCATGATCTAGGCAGTACACAAAAAAGCACTTTAAAAAGCTGTTGAATGTATCTCAAGTATGAAATTCTTCTAGTTATGATGACTATAAAATACTATCGCTAACTGCACAACTAATTTAGAACTTCTAAGTATCATGAATGAAGTTCTAACACAGATTTTAAAATCTGACTTGCTTTTAATTTCAGCTAAATAGGATTTTCTTAAAAGCACATGGTTATGTCTGTATTAGAGATGGTGAGGGTATTTTCAACCATAGAGTGGACATGACAGAAAATATCAGCTTGTTCTTCTCAAAGATTCATGAAAGAACTCCTGAATGACTCTTTATGTTTTGGAGTTCCTTCTTACATAGATCCCACAAAGATCCTACAAAGATAGAAATAAACTACACATGTAGAATCACTATGTACATAAATTTCTATCTTGTTTGAAATTATTGAACAATACATTGAATGTTAAGTGATACAGAGAAAAAAAGCCACTGTAAATACAGATACACGTGTTTCTCTGCGTGAGTCAGTCACAGTATTTCTGTAGAGTAGGTGGGCATTTCTTCTTACAAGACACCCAAATTATGGTAGTGATCAATGACTCAGAGTCCCAATGGACATCAGTGACAAGTGGTGTCCCTCGGGGTCTATACTGGGACCAGTGTTATTTAATATCATCATTAATTGCATAGATGAAGTGATTGAGTGCACCCTCAACACATTTGCAGATGACACCAAGCTGAGTGGTGTGGTTGACATACCTGAAGGACTGGATGCCATCCAAAGAGACATGGACAAGCTCTAGAAGTGGGCACATGGGAAACTCATGAGATGTAACAAGACGAATTACAAGGTGCTGCATCTGGGTTGGGGCAACTCCTGTTATCAATACAGAATGGGGGATGAACAGATGGAGAGCAGCCCTGCCAAGAAGCCCATGGGGGTGCTGGTGGATGAGAGGCTGGACAGGAGCTCGCAGTATGCACTTGCAGCCAAGAAAGCCAAACATATTCTGAACTGCACTGAAAGAAATCTGGCCAACAGCTTGAGGGAGGTGATTCTGTCCTACTCTGCTCTGGTGAGATCGAACAGAGCATCCAGCTCTGGAGTCCCTAGCATAGGACCAACATCAGCCTGTTGGAGTGAGTCCAGAGGAGGGCTATCAAGTTGATTAGAGGGATGGAGCACCTCTCCTATTAATAAAGGCTGAGAGAATCAGAATTGATCTTTCTGGAAAAGGGAAGGCTTCAGGGTGACATAATTGTAACGTTCCAGTTCCTGAAGGGAGTCTACAAGAAAGATGGAGAGGGACTTTTCACAAGGACATGTAATGACAGGACAAGGGGGAATGGCTTCAAACTGAAAGACAGTAGGTTTAGATTAGATTAGGTAAAAATTCTTTACTATGAAGGTGGTGAGGCAATCAAACAGGTTGCCAGGAGAAGTAGCGGATGTCCCATCCCTGGAAGTGTTCAAGGCCAGACAGTACGTAGCTTTGAGCATCCTGGTCTAGTGGAAGGTGTCCCTGCCCATGGCAGGGGGATTTGAATTAGATAATCTTTATAGTCCCTTCCAACCCAGGCCATTCAATGATTCTATGAATATCAGTATGGCAAGAAAAAGCTGTCGTTTCAAGCATATTTGTTTGCAGGCCTGACCTATCACAGATGAGACAGTAAAATTCATTCTTTTGCAGGATGATGGAATAGTTAAGTTTGCAAGGGAAAGCTAGAGGAGCTATCATCAAGCAAAATGTAGACCTCTAAGTTTAACTAGCATGCACAATTCAGATGTGTTCATAATGTTCAGAATAATATGTTAAGTACTTGTCAACAAACTCAGGTAAATTGCTGCTGTGCATCCCATACTAATTTGTTAAGAAACCACAGCAGCAAGACAAGGGACTAACTTTCAGTGAACTGCTAGAGGTTGCTCAAAAAACTCCGAGCCATGGTAAGCTACCAGTCATGGTTTCAGAGATCAACTTTTTTTAAATCAATTTATTTCTTCTAGCTTAAAAGCTAAATAAGTCAGGTCGGAATTAGACCTTTTAAATCTAAAGGGGAAAGCTGAGATATAGAAAAGGGAAATATCCCCTGAGGATAAACAACTGACTATCTATAATGAAAATCTCAAAACTCTGTTGTTGGTTTCTGGAGAAAAAGATTCATTGTCTATAGAAATGCCATTCATGTTCATTACACTTGCAACAATGTAATCACATTTATAAAATTTTGCTTACATGCTTACTAGTGTAGTCCAACCCTCAGCAGTTAATACACTAATTGTTTGATACAGACAGCTAAAAGTATTCTAATTATACAGATTGTTTGATGAGAAAAGAAAATTATTTCATTCTGCAGCACATGTGAAAAAGATGCTTAAAATTGATGGCTTTGCTTAGTACAGATCATAATAGGAAAAACTGTTCACATTTTGAAAAGCTGGGAAGTAGGAGAGCAATAAAAGCAGATGTTCACACAGTTTCATGAGAATGCTATGAAGTTCACACTGCTGTAGCTACTGTAACTAGTCAGCGTTATCTGTACTGCAGCCTGCCTGATGACACTTTTGTAACTCATTTTAGTAAGAAGTATGATCAATTTTCACAGGTAAACTGAGAGAGATTCTCAGGTGTTCTTATAAGTTGGGAACTTAGCAAAATGTCTCTGTGAGTTTGTGGGACAGATTACATACATAATGTGTCTTATGCAGTCCTAGATATACCAGCATTGCTTAACAAGTCACAGTCACCACCATTCAGGCTAGATAACAAGTACATGGAAATATGACATAAAGAATTTTTAACTTTATGTCTGTGTTTTTCAGATATATTAGTTTCATATAAAACCAGATAAAACTCAGGAGTTTTATGGGAGAGGTTGGCTGTGGTTTGTTGTGTTTTGGTATTTTTTCTTTGTTTGTCTTTGAGATGTTGAATATTCTGAAGCCTAACCTTCAAATTTAAGTAAAATATGTAGATAGGTTGATATCAAATAAAAACAAAAATAAAGGAGGGTGAAAACAGAATTTAAATTATATAAATTCTAGAATTTCAAAGACCTATGAGAGAGTTTACACAAAATGTTGTCTTCAAATTAGCCTTGAAATCTTATCTGGTATCTTTTTTAAAGTCTTAATATACTTACTTAAATATTTTCCTTGTTTACATATTTTAATAGAAAATTGCATAATCTCTTTAGGATATTTTCAACTAATATTGCCTTCTCTGTATTCGGTATTGTTAAAGCAAGATCTGTAGATTGCTTGTCAATGTTTTGGAGAGTTCTATTTACCACCTTTTCTCTGGAGAGACTGGTTAAACTAGGAGGATCATAACCAAGGACACCATGGTCCTTAAAGAAGCTTTGCAACTCATGAGAGAAAATAAAGATGAAGGAGATATCCTTTAGTAAGGTTAGCCTAGGGTTTCTGTGGATCTACAGATAGCTCTTACTGGGGCCAAAGGATTACTATTAAAGTTATCTACTTCAGCTGAAGGCTTGTGCTAGTTGTGCATATAGTCCATTAAAGTTTTGTCTCTCATGTTCACTCTCCAAAGGGAAAGATAGCACACAGCAAGACACAATGGAAATGTAAACTCAGAAGCTAAGACAGAAGTAAAACATTTTTGTACGTAAAACATGTATACCCTACTAAAGATATGAGTTGTTTTTACTCCATACATTGTCCTGGTCCTGGCCAGGATAGGGTTTAATTTCTGCAGTAGCCATGAGTGGCATGACCAGGGCCTGGATGTTATTCTATATCACCTCACACCATATGCAGAAGTCTGGGGGAAAGGTGTCTTCTGGTCAGGGGTAACATTGGGCTCTATGTGGTGAGCAATCAGTGTGAACCATTTGTCCCTTTTCTTGTACACTCTGTTATTAATATTGTTGCTGTTACTGACCATCTTCTTCTATGTTTTCTTCCATTGAATTATTCTTATCTCAACCTGTAATCTTTATCTTTTGTGCCTCCAATTCTCTGCTCCATCCTGCTGCAAGAGGAGAGGAGAAGGGGTCTGGGGAGTGAGCAAGTAGCTAATGATTTCGACTGTTTCAGTGGGAACTCTAAATTGGGGGATACCATTCCTAAACTTCAACATACGTTTTATAAGATTCCCTGCTTTGAATTGCATATGGGACTGTTTTAATCTTAGAGTAATTCATACATTTTAAAAGACACTGCTTCTGATTTTTTAACATGTGAATTAAAGGTGTTATATCTTAATTTTAATATTTTTATTGAACATACCACGTGCAATAACATATATTTTAACATATATTTTACTTTTTGAACACAATCAATTCCATTACATATCAGCCAGAATAAATATAAAAGTGACTAAATAAGTGTAACTAAATGAATTAAAAAGTGACTAAATCAAGTGTGAACTTGACTGCAAACAGACAGCTAAACAATAATGATTCTATAATAGGTTATACTGAAGTGTGTGCTTTTTTTTTCCTTTTAGCAGCCTAATATGCTCAAAAATAAACCTGATTTGCACACTGTATTACATGTGAAATTTACAATAGCTCATAATAAAATGGATAGTGACGGTTTAATGCAAATGGTCTGAGTGCCCTGTTAATAGGGTCAGAAAGTCCAGAAAGTCCATTGTAGACAAGAAAATTAATAAATTGACAGTTTTTGAAAAAAAGCAGAGATCATGCTCAGTGTAGCATTGTTAGGTTAATTGATCATATGCTTTATCTCAATTCTTTCATTTAAAGGTTGTCCTCTAAAAGATGCAATCTAGAGCTAAGGTTACACTTTTCCCATACTAGTGAATCATAAGAAAAAGGTACTCTAAAATCCTTTTGAAACTAATTCCTTTCCACTCTTTCTACCTTTCTATTATTCAGAAATTAATATCCAGATGGAAGCCAGGTCAACAATTTGAAAATTACATTGGATAAAAAAATTTATGTCATTTCCTTCCATTTTTATTGACCTGAAAATGGTTGACTTCTACACTTGCATGTCCAGTACTGAATGTAATAATGTACTTGGAGCCATTAAATACTACAAATGCCAAAAAAATCTAAATATAACAGTAAATTATTTTACTGTTCACTATCACCTTCAAAATTTTCTGCTGCCCTAAAATATATTAAAAGGCTACGCAGGGCTGTAGTTAGTTTAGCATAAATTAACAACAACTCCAAAGACTTACTGGACTATAAAAACTTTTTAAAGTTCTTTTCTGGCAGTACTACTGTATAATTTCCTTGATAAACCTTACTTAACATTGTTAGTGTTAACTGGATTTAACTCAGCAAACAGCAATGACAAAATTTGTAGGTAAGAACACATGAAGAACAGAAGTTACCTCATGACACTGCAATAAAATGAAAGTAATTAAGAGCACCTTTCTGCTCTTTATGACACCTTCAGGAAAATCATCAGCAATTCTTGACCAAAAAACCCACAAGAAATTAAACAAAAAAAACCCCCAAACAAACCAAAACACCGCTCTCCTCACCCCACTCCCACTTCAAACAGTATTATTACACATTTTCACTTAAGTCCCTGACTGAAGATGAAAAGATGCATCAGCATAAGAAACAAAATAATTTGAATTAAGAGGCAAATTGTCCATCTCAAAATGCCAAATCATCTTGCATTGGTCTTTTAGCACCTTATTGCTACATAAAACTTTACATTAACATCATTAGTAAATTTAAGTTGTAGAAGAAATATTGGCTCCTGTTTCAATATTTTATTTTTTGTTTATTTTTTTGTGAAAAGGTCATAGTGCATGAGACTTGTACACAGTGTCTTGAATATAGTTTGAAATTATTATTTGGGGCTGGAGTTTGCCAGAATTATTCACAAATATTTAAATACTTTAGAGACAGTAAAACAGAATCACAGAGAGGGTTTATAGTGTTTAAGGATAGACACATCAGCTAAGTATATAAAACCTCAAAGCATAATATTTCATTTATTTAAAGAAACCACTATTCAAACACAGATTGGCATGAACATACAATCCTACTAAATTTTTCCTATTGATATAACAGATTTTTGCTTATTCAATCATTTTTATTAAAAAAAAAACAACAAAAACTTTTAAACACCATAGAAGTTAAGCTAATAATTTTACATTTCACAAGACTCATGTGTTCAAGATTCTTTTTGATGTAATTTAAAATTAGCAGCTTCTGAAACATCTGCCAGAGATAGATGCTTTGGACACTGGTAATTGCTAAATCGTGTGCAGCTGTACACATTTTTGATAGCCCTTATAGCTTACAAAACTGCTTCAACAGCAATAAATCTAAACAATTCTCTCTATTATAATCAGTGTTATCATGCTTTTTATACACAGGAACAATGCTTCCAGGTTCAGAAGCAGAAATTTAAAAAAGCTTCTGTTCAGATTATACAGATTATATCTATTTTAAAATACAGTGATTTTTCTTGAGATTGTAATAATGAGGAAAACACTGTGAAAAAATAAATCAATCTTGTTCTTCTGTGGAAAATAGCATCCTCTTTTCAACCATTTCTAGAATTTGCCAAGAAAGAAACTGCTTTCAAACGTCAAAGAATTCAAATTCTTTATATATTGAGGAGAGCTAGTCATGAAATTCATACCGGTTTTGTACTTCTTTGGGACCCCAGCAGCAGAAAAATGACTCAAAGTACCATGAAAGAATCGATTAAACCAACAGAAGAAGTAAAAATGAAGAACTGTGACTGAAAGGGGAAGAGCCGAATGGTATGGGCTCTATGTATCCTTAGAGATATATAGCACAAATTTGCCAGCTTATTGTGATTTCTGCAGCTACAGAAAATTTGAGGAAGGTCAGCCTGTGTGAGTCTGACCCTTTGCACCTCTGGAGATCTTTGGAAAAGTTTTGTAAATTTTAGAACTCAAATTACACATACAGTCTTTTAGTTGCCTGTCTCATTAATCAAACACTTTGAGCCTTTCTGTAGGCTGATGTTACATTTTAAGCTCCTGGTATTTTTTTATTTTCCGGATACTCAGTTTGACTTACATGTTCCACAGAAGCTGGTGGATTTCCCTGAACACCAGTGTGCTGGTTTAAAGATAAACTGGCAGGGGAAATGAACCCAGCTCAAAGAAAGATCATAAGTCAGAATAACAATTTAGTAAAAATAATATAATAAATACAATTACACGGACCAACAACTGGTTTTAACCCACAAAACCCAAATGTATAACCCAGCACCCTGGGGCATGAACAGAGTGCTGTTTGCTGGGCCCCCTGAGTTCAAACTAAAAGGAGAGGGAAAACCTGTTGGTGAGAGTGCTGTTACAGTCTGGTCGAGAGTGGTGATCGCAGTCTGGTTGAAAGTGGTCATTGCAATACGGTTGAGAGTGGGGGTTGCAGTCTGGTTGAGAGTGGGGGTTGCAGTCTGGTTGAGAGTGGTGGTTACAGTCCTTTTCTGGATCCCACGAGCGGTACCGAAGTCCCAAGAGCGCCAAGATTATATATCCTCCAGTTCAGGCAGGAATGCCCAATACTTCCCTCAGGATGGGGAGTTCCACAATGGGTACGAGGGCAGGAGTATCCTCCTATCTCACAGGCCTCTTAACACTCAGCTTATAGCCTGAGAGGTCAGGTGTGCTCTGGGTAGTTGCTGTAAACGGTCTATTGATAACAGTTTCTGGGAAATAGCACGGAAGGCTATAGAATACACAGTTTTGGGTTACACCCATCCAGTGATGAACTGGTCCCAGCTATTCTAACTAGGACAACCAGTTAATAGGGTGTTATTAGGGAAAGTTAATACTGCATAAACTCAAGTATTTTAGAACAACTTTGGAGACAAAGAAAACAGGCATGCTCAGGCAAGGATCTACGTGGCCTGTATCGACTACAGGTCTCCTCATCAGTCTACAACTTCCTCAAGGCAGGCAGAGGAAGGGGAGGTGCTGTTCTCCTCTCTCTTGTGACCAATGACAGGACATGCAGAAGTGGGTTGAAGCTACATCAGGAGAAGTTCAGATTGGACATTAGGAAAAAGTTCTTCACTGAGAGGGTGGTCGATCACTGGAACGGGCATCCCAGAGTAGGGGTTATGGCACCAAGCCTGACAGAGTTCAAGGAGTGCCTGGACAAAATCATATTGTTTAGTTTTAGGTTTTCCTATGAGGAGCAGGGAGTTGGACTGAATGATTCTTAAGGTTCCTTTCCAGTGAGATATTCTTTGATTATGTGACTCTATGACAGTGCATGGAAAAATAGCTGACAATCTGGATGGCTTAACGAGATGGCAGAATATTTTCCATACCCTAATATCCTTGGTGCTGTTTCTGTGCAGTACCAACAGTAGAAATATCAGATTCCATATGGATGCCTTACATTAGGAAACAAAAAACTTTGACATTGACTGCCTTGAATCTCCAGTTCCCTAGCAATGAATTTGAAATTATAATAATACCAATCTGTATTACAAGGACATTAAATCAGTCATAAATGTTTTAAAAACCAAAATTTAAAATTAGGTCACTGCAGAAACTCCTGGAAGAAAATTTATATACTTTTTTTCAGTGCAAATATCGGATAGTGTGCATTAAATAAAGTTTGACATGACATATTGAAGGGAGAGAAAAAAAATAAGAACATCAAAGAACACTCACCAACATCTGCTGAGTGAGGTAACTGAACTCTTGGAAAAAAAAAAAGTGATCATAAGAACATTGTTTCCTATGAATAGCTTATCTAAAATAGTCTTTTTTAACTTTGATAGAAATATAATCATTTATAATGTGTGCTGTTTTGTCCTGGGTTTTAATTTGGTTTCAGTTTAAGTTGGACAGAGGTAATTTTTCAGTGAACTAGAAAAACATTGGATACTGTGAGTTCTGGGTGAAATTTAAGATCATGTCAGTTCTGATACTAATAACAGTCATTAAGCAGATGAGCATACACTAGGCCACTGCAGAACTACAGAAACGCTGCACAAGCAAACACACACTAGGGAGATCTAGCAGGTGAAATCACTTCAGGGTCAGGCACCCTGCAGGATCCACAGAGGATGTTTGCTCCAGAAGGGGCAAAATCATTCAAAGGCACGCTTGGTTAGAAAGCATTCTTCAGTAAAAACTTTGCTTTGTCCAAAGCAAATGCATTTCAAAGCTGTTTTACCTTGTAAGATGTTGTCTTAGCAACTTGTATGGATTTTTAATTCTGTGTTACATACAAGATAGTATTTTCTTTCCAGTTTGTGGGAAGCGGAAATTAATAAACTTTCCCCTCTATAACAGAATAAATGTACATATGTGCACAAACAGAACAAACCCCCATGCTGAGTTCTAAAAAGGACGTATATTAACCTGACTGCCTCAACAAAGACTCCGTTTTAAACACTAAGAATTTTGGTAGTGAGGAAGACACTGCCCAGAGAAAAGAAAAGCAAGAGTTAACACCTAGTCATTTTCAAGCTATAGTTGTTAGTTTCTGTCATATTTAAAAGCAGTATGTTAAGGAAACTAATTTTTTTTAATAGTACACTGAACTAATAGAAATTCTACCTTCTACCTACTGAAGGTCATGTTCTCTGCATATTACAGACAGGCAAGAATAGGCAGATTTGTTCTAATTTTACAAAATATTTGCCTCTCCAATTTAACTCAGAAAGGCAGTTTTGAGAAATCAAACTTCATTTTTAGACACATATTTTAACATCCAGGTTTGATACCCTTGACCTTAACCCTTAACATAAAATTCACATTTAGATAAGGTACTGATATAAGAATACAGCTGGTGTTAAATACCTTTTTTTTTACATTTCAATATACTAAGTGATTTCTTAAGATGCATAGTACAGACCCATACAGTAGTATCTTGGTTAACTCTAAATAAGACAAATTGGTGCTAGAAGCAGCACATCTACAGTACAGCAGTTTTCTACTTTTGGTAATTTACACTGCATTAGCATTTCATAACTGTGTTTGTGGACAACAGTAGAGGAAGAAGAATTCTTTAAAATACCTATGATTACATTACAGTTTGAGAAATAAATCTGAAGTGGAACTAGGTGTTTTGGGAACTCTTTTTTAACCATTATTTTTTATCCAATTCTATGTATTTGCAAAGGATTTAAAGTTCTTTTTCCTTGAACATGTCACAAAGCAAACAATACGAAGCAGTTCTTTTGCACAGAGTTTCAGGAACATTTTCAGTCAACACATTATGCCCAAAGTGTTTACTCTCAAACACAGCACTGCTCAGAAAAGAAGAATTAAAGAAGTCATTCATTTTAAAGAAATGATAGGGTCAAGTCTCTGGCTAGATTACTGAAGAGAACAAACACTCTTCAGCAATATCAAAAGACACCCTAAGCTTTTTTGGAAATATTGATTGCTACCTACCATCCTATTCTGAAAAGGATGGCAGTTATCTCCTCTGAACACAAACTACAGAAAAAACACCATGTAGAAGGGGAAACATCACAACTGAATTTCCTGACAGAAGTCATACTTTTGCTTTCTCAATGAGAGAATTAAAGCTTTAAAAAGAGCTTTCAAGGAAAGAATGTAAAGAATTACCTCTGCTTTTATATCAAAAATAATGCTGCTCTTTGTTGTGGCAGTGTAATTACAATATTATATCATTGTTTCCTATTCTAAGGTGCACATGTATTTAGCAGAATAATAAACTTCCAAGTGAAAAGGAAGAATTACTGAATTTCAAGATGTAATAGTATTTATATAAAATTCTGCTTTTTCTTCTTACAATATTATGATTTATTCACTCGTGTTACTGATTAATATATTAATAAACAGCAACTGTTGAGAACAATTTGTGTGTCCTTGGGTCTTTGATATTTTATGAGAAAGCTGAAGATAGAAAAACATTTACTGACAGGATTTACTCTTGTCAACAGCTCATTACATAATCTTGGTTTAGCTGTTGGCTTGGAATGGAAATCTGAAAAGATCTTGTACTATTTAAACAAGTTGTTAAATTCTGAGCCACTCTTCTGCTCCTTAATTAAACTAATTGCAATATACATTAAAGAAAAATAAAAAGCCAGCCAAGGAAATAAATTAATTGATCATTGATCCTCTTTTTGGGTACATCCTTGGCTATTGTTATGTGCAGCTTAAAGTGTCCATACTCACACATACATACATATCATAGCTCATACAACATCTTGAGCCTACGTGATAGATGTAAAGGAGATCAGAAATCTTAACTTGTTTTCCTTTTCATTTTGTTGTAGAAGGACTTCAAGGGGACAGTGAAGTGAGACCAAGACACTGATCAAAGAAGCCAACAATTATGAAACTGGAATTCCACTTGTCTATCAGATAAAGTATTTTGAAGGAGAAATGTACTTTCAAGAATAAATATTGAAAATGGCTTGAAGTGCAAAATGTGATTAGCTTTAAGAATGTACATTACAGACATTAATACCAGGTTTAATCCATATGGAAATATATTTTTTGGGCTCTTGTTTTTACCCTGAAGTATTGCCATTCAAATATGTGGGCTAAAATTAAAACCAGGAAGAAATAACTACTAACAATCAAGAAAAAATAAGTCTGGAATGTTGGTTTATGCTGCTCCTACACAAGTGGTTAAAACACCATGTCAGTATGATTTTATAATAGAAAGTACCTCTTATATTTCCCCAATACACTCCTTTCTTATATTTGTAATTATCAGCGTCCCACTATCTTCCTTAATTTCTGCTTCTGTGTAAGCTTGCTCACTTTTCTGCCAGCTGAATAAATACCTTATTTTACATAAACTATTCTGTGTACTCTGATGAATTCTGATTGTGTAATTTATAAGACATGCCACCAGATTTTTCTGAAAAATAACAAAACAAAACAAAAGCTTAAAAATTTAATGTAAATAATGCTTTTTTACTTGTTCTTTAACTATGGTAGGCAAATGTAACATTAAAAGGAGAAAAATATATCATACTTATCAATATACCTTGAAAAAAAATAGCAAATTACCGAGTGAAGTTTTATTTAAATTAAACCTTCATATATACAGTCACACAGACACAGCTTTTGATGCTGGTAACAATTTTTATTGTGCAGATCAGAATATTCATTCAGAATAGTCTATAACAATGTTGCAGAAGACATTACTTCTACTGTAGACTGTTTGCAAAATATATCCAACTTCTCCACGTTGATATCACAGGTGTTTTTCAAAGAATTTTAAGAGACTCTTACTGCCTTACCTGTAAGTTCTCTGTGAAGGTATAGGCACCTGTGAACTCTATCACAGTACCTGTCCTCTTTCCTGACTTTTGCTTCCATACTGAATGGGAGATTGAGAAGGGCACTATGAGAAATTTCTGTTCATGGTTTAAGAATGACACATTTGAAGAATATGCTCTTAAACAGAACATATTTGACCAAGAGGTGGCTATTATAACAAACTACTACTTTCAAATTAATTTGGTGATGGGAATTTTTAATGAGGTTTTGAGAGTGTTCAGTAATCACCTTTCAGAAACATGAGATGCTATTGAAAGGGTCTCTCACTAATTATTTTTTGTGTGTAGACTCTTATTTTTTGGCAGAAAAGAAAGCACCTATTGAGAAACATAACTGCCTGCTGTCCAACTTTATTTTTTCAAACTATGGAGCTAGCTAAGAAAGAAGTGAACTAGTTGTCTAGGCAAAGAACAAAAGAAAGAAAAAGCTCAGTTGTGGAATTCTGGATGCTTTGAGAAATTGTTCAGCACTGGTGAACATGTTGTAGAGAAAAGTTGACCTCTATGTTTCTTGTACTAAAAGTAACAATTAAAAAGATCTTCTTTGAAACAAAAGAATTGTGGCATGCACGTCCATTTTCAGACTTGCACAAAGAAGTGATTTTTGTGCCAAGGTTCAGCTAATCTGGGCGCAATTTTGACCCAGAGGCCTAGAGAAAATCTGACTTTTGATTACCTTGCTTGATTCACAAGTTTAGCACAGGAATAATGTGAAAATGTTTATTTCTCTTTCATTATGCGAAGATGTAATGTATGTAACACATTTCAGAATATTTTTGTTTTGGTTTGGTTTTATACATAAGTTCAGCTAACCAATACATTTGAATTTTTTTGGTTACATCTGACTGTCCCCAAAATAAGGTGCTATTTTAACACTTAAAATCTCAGATGGTGTGCAGCAGAGATCTGGTTTGACAAGAAAAATAATTGGACTAGTCTTGCTCATTTCCTCTCTTCACTTTATTTGTATGTGGTTTAACATGAGGCAGTTACAGCTTTGTCAGGTTTTCTTGCTAAGGTTTTACACCAGGAAGAGTCCTACAGACACAATTTTTTTACCAGATAACCAAATATCACTGCAGAAACCAAATCATTGGGTCCGAGGGATTATCTTTAAAATGTAACCCCAGAAGTACTTTTGCTCCACTGACTTACATGAGGACTTTTCCAGCAAAAATGTGGAAATGGGTGAATATTTCAAGCACAAAGTACTCAAAGATAAAGAATGTGAATTAGTGTGAGAAACAAATTCTATTTCCAAAGGTCTCAAAATAAACTGCAAATATGTTATCATCTCGTCAAGCTTCCTTGTGACATCTCTTTTCATTCCTTTTAGAGTGAAACAAAAGGACAAGGAAACAAAATTACTTGAGGCTATCAGTGACAAATCTGGAAGCAGAATATATTCAGAAAGCTCTTGTAAAAAAGTGAGGCACTTGAGCAAGGTGTCAAACTAAAGTTTAGTTAATGCCTTCTGAAGTGCATTGTGTTCTCTAAATAAGAGAAACAGCTTCTACATAGTGCTACTAATTGTGTACTGTGTTTTCCATAGATCAGGCTTTTTTTTCCAACTTTCCTCTTTGAAAGACCTTGTTGATGGACAGAGAAAGAAAAGGAAAGACACTGCACTGCAATGGCAGAACAGAAAATACTGTCCCTGTATGAACACACTAATTTTAAAATGTCCATATTCACTTATTTTTTAAATTATAAACCCAACATAAGTCAGTTTCAGAACAGGGATTTGGTGTAGTTTAGTCATTACCATAGTTGTATCTGTAACATAATCTGCTAAGTGAAAAAATATAAGATATTTCAAGGGTTCATTGGTCAACAGGTAATTTTTCACATTTCATTTTTTGACAAGTGCATGAAACAACAATCAAGTACAGGTCTCCTATTACCCATCCAACAGCAGTCAAGCTGTTGCTTACTGCTAATAAAATTTTACTAATGGTAGAGAACTTAATCTCACATGATTTTGATGATCAGATACGCAAAAGCATGAGCGCTGCTGGAGGTGGGAGAGGAAGGAGGGTTAAGTCCTTCAGTACCTTTGAGTGTCTAGCCCTAAATGACCTGAGTTTTCTCTGACTTTGATATGAATTGAACCTTCACAGTCCCTCACAGAGTATTAAGGACTTGAATTATTTTATGACCTCAGAAACTCTGGTCATTATTTTTTTCTCTCTGGGTCAGAGGTTAAATTTTGTCATAAACCCAGATGATTCTGGTATCACATTAATTGCTTTAGGCGGGTCAAAGTTGATTACATTGCAGCCCATTTTACTGTACTTTTTGGTGCCCTACTTAAATTGCTGTCAGATACTGTATTTTATTTCTTTGTCAAACATATTTAATTTATTTGTCAGAATGTATTTTATTTCTTCAATACATTGTATTTTTTGTTCCTTCTGTAATGTTTGTAATTGTCATACTTATTTTTAACTGACATTCCAGGACATAATTTCTTTCTAAATGGATAATTTTATTTTTTTCAAAGAAATCTTCATAGTTTAGTGCTTGACTAATTTAAATGTAGCTAAACTGTGAGCACCAGAACCTTCCAGAAACAGAGGTGTCCTTATCAGAGGTGTTATTTTCTGCTTGCTGCTATGGGAGTGCACAGATCTGGAGACCACACACTACCTGAAGTAAAGGACAGAACATGTTGTAGCATATCAAAGAGGATTGCAGCCTGGAGTTTGGGTGGTGCTCAGGTGGCTCATAGCTTAGTCCCTGCATCTTCTTTGCTTAAGAGGACAGTAGTTTGCTACTGCTGTTGGCTGAAAGAAGGAATCTTCACCTCTGGGTGATAACAGTGGACAATACTATCAGTTCATTGGTCCTCTGGGGATCTATGTGTGTTGAGATTAAATGTTCGTCCTATAGGAGGTCTGAAGGGAGCTGCAACATCTGCACTCTGCTTGCCATCCCTTTTGACAGAATATCCAGATACTGTGCATGAGCTAATATGGGATGAAAGGCATATATACTGTTCTTTTCTAAGTAGGCTGGGAAAAACAATGGTTTTGAGGCCAAAAAAATTGCATGGATTCTGTTTTCATTAATGGATTTTGTGTGTGTTTGTGGGTGTGTGATTTTTTATGCTGTAATTATGGAAACTCTGTAATAGTTAAGACAACAAAGTTTCTGATCCTAATTAATTTCCTTTGCCAAGCAGGAGGACAACGCTAATTCTTCCTTTTGAGCTAATGGACAGATTTCAGAGAAAATTATGTTGGCAATGTATCACTTGTGTATTCTAAATTTTTTCCTAAAGGAAAAACAATCCATAGTCTGGATAAAATTTTTGCTTGAAACGCAAGCCAAATCCTAGATTTATGGAGGAAACAGCATGAAAGACTCTGTGTTTAAAATAACTGATAGACTTTTAGTCTGAGAGATTATTCAAATTAATTAACATTTATGAGTAAAATTAAACATTGTTTACAAACAAACATTAAGATTACTATTCCTCTGCTAGATTTCATGGTAGAATCAGAATAGCAGGTCGGAAAAAGACCTCAAGGGTCATCTGGTCCAACCTTTCTTGGCAAAAAAATAACATCTCAGAGTAGATTTTTAAAGTGTTTTTCAAGATCCATATTCTGCTTTTCTAAAACCAAAATTCAGATTGTCCAGTTCTATGAACATAATAGTTTCACATATTCTGCTACCCAATGGCTCTTTTTTTTTTAAATAGCACAAATTTTACAAAGAAAGTGGGAACAAAAGTTTCAATGACTACTTGAGTTATCAGTAGATAATTCTCAGACCTGGTTAGCATATCTGAAAAAGAATTGCAGAGCAACAAGAACTAGTCACTTGAGCAGTATTAATATAATGGGATATATTACCTCATCTGTCTCCTGTGCATCATTATTAACATTGAGCTTATCAGGTGGTGCTGATTGATCTTGTCAGGTGGTGCTGATTGGTATTGATGAACTGGATGACCAGATCGAGTCTACCCTTAGTTAAATTCATGGATGACACCAAGCTGCATGTGGGTGTTATCTGCTGGAGGGTAGGAGGGCTCTGCAAGCTGGATAAATGGAATGAGACAAACAACGTGAGGTTTAGTAAGACCAAGTTCTGGGTCCTGCACTTGGGTCACAACAACCTCATTCAGCGCTACAGCCTGGGAGCAGAGTGACTGGAAAGCAGCCTGGTGGACAAGGACCTAGGGGTGCTGTTTGACATCTGGCTGAGCATGAGCCAGCAGCATGCCCAGATGTCCAAGGAGGCTAAAGGCATTCTGGTCTGTATCAGGAACAGTGTAGCTAGGAGGATCTCTGGATGTTCACCTGTTTTTTGGCAAGTCTTTTCCCAGAATGATGCATGTGTAACTGTGGATAGTGCTGTGCAAGACAGCCTTCCTAAGGCTTTGTCACTTCATTCACACACAGGATGACACTGCAATGCAGGAGGTATTACAGTCTTTCCCTTTTCCTCCATTCTGACTACATACAAGGCAGATATTATTTGAGGCAGAATAACTTCCTTTTCTGCCTTTTAGAAGACAGGTAGTTTTTGTTAAGGGAGAAAGGATAAACCTGACAGAGCCAGGGCTACTTAAGCTACCAGTAAAGCAGACTTGAAGTCATATATGCTCCAGAATTAGACAACAGCAACTAAGATGAAATTCTTCAGATTCCCTGTCCTTATTTCTCCACCTGCACAACCAGCATCAAAACAATAAAAAAAAAATCCTCCCTTCTTTGAAAGGAAGGATCTTATCAGTGCTCACTTGTACTTATTAATGTTTTAGATCTCAGTGATGCTCCCATTTATTTTATCTGGTATTGACTTGTATTTTTTTGGCAATTGCAATGTGCAGACAGCCGACTGGTCAGGCATTGGAGAACAACATTAAAAATATAGAGTGTTTCTGGCTTAATGCAAGTGGAAACCTATTTTGCTCACAACTGTGTCCAGACCTTCATCAGGATTCCTCTCTTTTCTTGCCTTACATTTCTACAGAGAAGCATAATTACTGTTGTTGGAATGTGCATCATTAAAACTTGCATAACTTACATATTGTTACCATATTTTAGTCATTTTTGTTCTTATTTAATGGTTCTTTTCATTGTGATCATTTCTATTCTCTCATGTTCGCAAACAAAAAATAGTTACCTGGGCTAGCATTTAATAAACGTTCTACAGACAAAAGGGTGCAGAGGAGAATTTTGTTGTTCTTGGGGCTTTCTTATTAACTAACTTGAAATAGCCATGGCCTTTCTGTTTACATGAATAAGTTCTATATACCTGGGGAAAAAAAATTAAAATTCAGCTGTGGTTTTAGTATACCTCAAAAACGATTTCCTGAATTTGAAACATGTTCTAAAGGGCTTAGCAATAAGTTAAAATATTTTTTCTTGACATTTTGTTTATGTTTTTTCTTTCTACTAATTTTTGTAAAAGAAACAACACAATAATATGGGACAGGAAATCTTTAAAGGAGACCTCTTGTAATTTTTCTGACAGCTTTGCAACAGTAATAAAAAGTAAAAGGTGTTTCAATATGTGTTTTTGCTTGGAAGCAAGTGAAATTACTATGAGACTTCTACATGTCTTGGCTTGTGTAGGGTATTTGTTTAATAAATTAACTATGGCCAATGCAAAAATTATATTATTAGGAAGAGGCAGCAAATAACTCTCTACCTGCTGTAGGTAACATCCGTGTCATATGTCCTGGTTTTGGCCAAGGACAGGGTTAATTTTTTGTAGTAACCATGAAGGGACAGAGCCTGGAACTGTGTGGGCATGGCCAAGACCCTGATGTTATGCAATACCATCTGATGTCATTGCCAGGGGTGGAAGAAAGGGAATCTCTCTCACTTCTAAGAAGGGTGTTCCTTCCTGGTGGAGCATGCATCGCGGGCCAAGAGATGGGGTAACGCTGGTCCTGACAGGAGGGAGCAGGTTGAGTGGCGTGGCTACAGTTGGGTCAACCTTCCCACTGTCACTTTGGTGCAATTTTGTTATTAATTTTGTTGCTGTTACTCTTCATTTTCTTATCTCATTGCTCTTTCCAGTAAATTCTTTTCTCAACCTGTGGTCTTTGCCTTTTATGTCTCAAGTGGAGGGGCAGGGGAAATGAGTGGCAGTGGGTTTTTTTGGTGGGACTTCTAAACTGGAGAATACCATTTGTAAACCATGACACCATATTAAACCTAAACCAGTATGGCAAGGATGGGATAGAATACAAGCACACAGTACTTAACCCTCTGTTATATATATACATGTGCTGAGCTACGTACTTACTAATTGTTATGCATTGGTGGGATTAGTGGGAAAGCTGTTTCATGTTTCTATTGGTCTTTCCTAAACCAAGGCTTCCAGCACCTGCCCACCATATGTCTTCTGTCCAGCTCAATCCCACAGCAAGCATAAGAAGCTGCCACAGAGTATATGAAACAAAATGTAAGGTTTCTTCCCAGCTACCACTCAAATTGTACACTCCACAATGTAGTGGTTCCCAAAGCACGAGCATGCTACCTGTGTTTACTTGAAGGGAAAATGTCAAAGGGCCACGTGTTTTCATATCACATAATAACATTGCAGCCAATGTGTCTCTTTCTGGTCCATTCCCTCCCATTCACACAGAGACCTTTCCTTGTTGCTAGTTGTTTAGCCTGAAGATAATGAGATGACATGGAATCTGCAAAGTGAAAATATTTTTTCCAAGACTTGCAGTCTTGGAAACTCAAAGTGAAAATGAGCTCTGAGTAAGATTCATGTACCATGTAACTCTTGTCGGGATAAGTAAGCATATATGTAATGTCTGATTTTCTGGCATAGGGATAAATTCTATTCTAACTGTGACTTTGTAAAGCAAGTTAAAAAGAAGTATTAGATTACCCTCTGTTCCCCAGTGTATTGTCTTACCTGTGTTTCAAAAATTACCTTGTGTTCAAAGTAAAATTAAAAAGTCAGGAAAACAGAAATAAGTCTAAGTCATGGAAGAAAAGAGTTTTATCAAGATGGAGCAGTGGTTAGGAAATTATTTTTATCATTATTTTAGTGCTTTTCAGACACTTGCTATTGCTTAAGATCCTAAAGTTCTGCACAGTAATGTCATGCTTAATTAGAACAGAAGCTGTGCATTGATTAAGTAATTGTAGTAATATTTTAGTTTTTAAGCTCTGAATCTCAGGATTTTTCATTTGAAGCTAATAGCAATTTACTTTGTTAGCTGTAAACGAAGTTTACTTTGTATGATTGTACTTAAAAAGTTTTTGGAAATCTTTTTCATCCCTGTTCCTGTTAATGATGCTCATTTTTAAATGCTGTTTAGTAAACTTTAGTCTATTTTTAAAATGCTTGTGTTTCTTACAATATCCAACTATGCTTGAATAAACCTCCTGTTGAAATACTATAACCAGGCTGTGTCACCTGACTCTAGATGAGTAGCATCAAATACTAAATATGCCATTTGCTAAGAACTGAAACTAAAGATACTAATATACCCAGAAATACTGTAGATTCTGGTTTCCAACACTCATCAACAACCATTAATGAGTCAATCACAGGCACATTATGTCAATTTATGGAAGAGTTTGTAAAGGTTGCAGAAATAGTGGTGAAATGGACAAACCAGTATAAGGCATTAAACCAAATATCAGGGGTTTTTTTGCTATTTTATTTGCTGTTAAAGATCACTGCTTAATTGACTAAAATGTTTTAGACAATGTCATAGGGGGAGTGATAGATATAATAGAGTCATAATACTCCTGTATCTGATTCCAAGGTAGAACAATTATTAAACTGTTGCACAGTTTAATCTTTAAATATTAAGTTGTGGTTTTGATGAGAACATATTTCCAAGTCATTGTAACTCCACAACTTATGGAAGACTTGCCCTTCAAGTGAATATGCTTGGGAATCAGCAAGATACAGCATGAAATTTGAATCACATTTACCTTTTCTACTTCCTATTTTTGCATTTTCTATATGCAGAAGCATTGTGTTGTATGGCACTTTGTTTTGCATTGCAACATCAGAGCTGTAATAACCAAATATATAGAAACAATGAAGCCTCTTTTGCAAAGAATAAAGGAAACATCAGGAGAGATCTATAGTTCCACCCTAGTGAACCAATTTACTGCGTATTTACTCATAATACTAACAGCTCACATGGGAAAGCCAGAAGCACTAGAACTGAGAAGAAAATTGAGACTGATACTTTATTTTAATTCATGCTATTGCTGTTTTCAAATTCTGATAGCTAATGGGTACTTCAATCTGATAACTTTACACTGCATTAATAAAAAAAAAACAGGAAGAGAGAGTGTAGGGGAGGGGAGAGGGAGGGAAGGGAAAGGGACAGGAAGGGGAGAAGGAGAGAGAGGGGAGGGTAGAGGGAGGGAGAGGGAGAGGAGAGGAGTGGGAGAGGGAAAGCAGAGGAGATAGGTTCATGTTAGGCTTATTTTCAGTTATTTTTGTCTTTTTTAACGGTAAAAGAAGAAAATTTCATACTCATATTAATGAGAAGCTGTGGAGATATTTATCCAGTGCACTGGAACTGATACACTACATAGCTTCCCATACCCTCCATCTATAGTCTGAAAAGTACAGTGAATACCAAACATGCCCTAAAGTTCCTACAATGCATCCCTTTACCATACAGTACAGGTGGCTTTTAAGTGCTAAAGGCAGTTCAGTTGAAATGGAAGTCTCAAGCTGATGTTGTTAGCACCTGGGTATTTCTCACTCATTTCAGACTCTATTATGCTTCCAGAGCATTGTAAATTATATTATTTGAGACTCCATAGACTTCTTCTCATTATACAGCCATTATTCAGGATTGATCATCATCAGTTAAAGCGTGTAATTTCTGTCAACATTAGTTTCAGATTTAGTTCCATGAGGTCACATTACCTGAAAGCATTCAACACAACTCAGCTCTCAAGTATTGATTCCCCACATCATTCCTCACTATAGTCCTCCTCAGAATAGTCTCTCCATCAGCTCCCCCTCCAAAGTCTTGGAAGAGACTCTCTTGGAGTACAAACAAGAACTTGTAGATACTCTGCATCATCTTCATACAGATGACTAGGTGCCATGAAGTCAGAGGCATACAGAAGGAAAAATATCCAGAACTGACACTGTGACTGAAAGGAGGATGAAATCAACAAAGTATCATCCCTTTCAGAAGAAATTCTCTGAATACTGATGCAAATTGCTGATAGATGTAATTTTTATTTCAGTGCAGCCAAGAAAACGTGATTGCTAATACAAATACCAATCGTTTTTTGAAATTACCATGTAACACCTCTAGCTCAGAGAATTCAGAATGATCAAAGGACTGTGCTTTCTTTATCACTAGTATTACAGAGAGATATGTGGCATAACCCACTTCCTCTTATCCCCACCAATGTAGAAGAACAAAAAACCTTTCTACCCATTTTCTTGAACCTCCATCTACAGAATAAATGAGACAAATCTATGCCGTTGAAAGTGGCCTAAGAAAAAAGGAAAATCTTAGTTTGTTTTTTTTTTTTTCTATTTGTGTCCAGCTCTCTTCTGATGGGTTAAAATTGCAAACATTCTTCTTATTATTCAATATTATATTAAGGAAATTCCCTAGGAGACAGAACAGGGACCTATTTCACACACATTTTGAAAGATTCTTTATAGTTTGACTTCCTTTGGTATCCAATATTCTGAATAATGTAATCCCAAAGCTTCTTTTTTCTTGCTTCACCTTGGATGCACAGTGAAGATATCTATGTAGAAAACGTATTACAGACATGAATGTGTTGAACCATAGACTGGCCTCTTCTAGATTCTGTGTGGTTTGAAATTATGATCCCCACATACAAGACAGATAAGAGAGATGGAAGCAATACAGGAAAATGTCAAAAAAAGTAGCTTCAAATGCTTTATTTTCCCCTCTCATGTTTTGGGTACTAGCTACCTTTGAAGAGCCCCATGGGAGAAACAGGTTGCTGATCACAGAGTAGTTTAAATGAGATAACCCTTGCAGCAAGTTGTATAAAGCATGTGCTTCACTGTCAGGCAAGACGGCATAAAGCTTTCTCTTGTTTTGATAAAAGATCTGTCCAATGGGAAACACAATTTTAGAAACAGATCATAGGAGACCATCACATTTAAAGACATTTTCCCCAGCTTTGTCTCCTTTGAGATAGACTGACAAGCACATTTGAAAGTGTGTCTTTTCCTCTGAGTTTTGGGAGGTTATCTTTTAGGTTGATTTTATGTTCTGTGAAACATTGATAACAACCTGTCAGAGCTGATGTGTTTACATCGATTTTTCAAAGGTAGGAAACATATATATCTTATGACCTGAGTGGGTCTTAAAATAAAAATCATAGTGGAGTTCAGTAAAAATCACTTTGTTACAATTAGAGCAAAAAAAGTCTACTGTGGAGAATTGTTATTCTGAAAGCTTTATTTGCTTAGAAAGTCCTGATAGTTTTAGATAGCTTATGAAATTTTATGTTTAATTTAAATTAAAAAAGAAAGAGTGACTGAATGTCCTTCAGCTTGCTACATATTTTGTTTTCAATTTGGTAAAGAAGTCAGTGTTCTGATATGGAGTGAATTAGAGAAAGTGAATAGGAAATAAAGAACAAAGATGTTACTCTTTTTCATTTGTACTGAAAAACAAGGAAGAACCAAAACACTACAAACAAATATTTTTTATGCAATTATACGTTCTATGCATAACTTTATTAATAAAATCTGTAACTGAATATTTATGACTCTTTCTATTGATATCGATATTGATAGGAAATGCTATTGATGGGAAATGCAATGTCTGGCATCAGGTCTTGCAATGCCAGGCCACAGAGATATTTTGTGAATAGTTACCTCAAATATAAAACTGAATGCATGTTAAATTGCAAAGTCATGTGAGGAAGGTTCTCTACTAGCTTGATTGGAACTGAGCATTCATAAAGAAATAAGAGCTAGCAAACTTTGAAGACACATTTATACCTTTTATTCAGTCTAGTCTGCTTCCCACTTGACAACATACCTTCAGCAACCTGGAAAGCTCATCCATGTTATGCAGGCTTTTTCAGGGCTCTAAGTGGTGTGAAACATTACTTTGACTCTCCATTGAGAGCCCTTTATGACTGTACATTCCTTCTAAAACCCTTGATACCTCATGTTGGGGCTACTTAGTGAGATGTTAGAAAGCAGATAAGTAATTCTTTTCCCATGCTGCTTGTACTGCAGAAGTGCAGATACAGTTTTAAAGCTTCATTTTGCCTCTGTTTTTTTTTTGTACTTACATATGCAGCATCAATTTTGATCTAGAAATATTTATTAGAAGCTTTCTACCCATATGTATAACTCCAGTCTTGAAATTAACTTTGAATGTTAGCACAAAGATTGTAGTTGATAGAGTGAAGAAGGAAAGGTCAGCTCTTCTTCAAGCAGGTTTGCCATATTGGCATTACTTGCTGGACATACCTCTTAGAGCTGTTCGCAGCATAATTGCAAATTAAGGCCCTATAGAAACACGTCAAGAAAAGAGAAGTTGTACAAAAGGTTCCTTTTGGGTTTCACAAATCCATAGACAAATCAAAACAGTTAAAAGAAAATCAAGCTACTAAAATAACTACTTGAAAGGGTCGTTGATTGGGTGTACACTAATCCTTTCCTTTACACATGATTGTAACAGCAGCTTTGAGATAAAATTGTTTTGTATGGATGCAAGTGCAAAGAGTCTCTTGGGGATGCCTCATCACTTTTACAAGTTCCTCTTTTCATCATTTTTCCAGTTTCTCTGGCCTCCTGCTTATTGATACCTTTCTCTGAACTCATTTAAAAATGTCATTTTCATATTTTATTAGTCCACTAGTTTTCTTATTAGCTAATGAAAAAAAATATAATAGGCTTCTTTTGCAGAAATCTTCAAATGTATGCTTTAATTTTGTAAGACATTTAAAAATCTACTCTGGAGACACCAAGGCTGTTTTGGTGTTAATCTCTATAGATTGTGGCTAGGAGCAACATTCTTTTTAGCACTGTGCTGGTATGTCACCTCTATCATCCTGCTGAAAGTACCTACACTTTTGACTTTCTGTGAAAACTGCTGAGTGCCTTCTTTGGCATACAGAAAGCTGAAGTAAAGGTTGAAGTTTACATCAGTATTCCACATGTGCAAGAGTCAATACATCTTGACAGCTTTGTCATGTTCCTTCAAAGAAACTTTCCTCTCAAACAGTCCTTTGCTTAATTTTAGGAGGTCTTTCTTTCTAGAGAATAATAATAGTAATAAAAAAGATATATCTTTTACAGATATTTCCTTTCATTTTCTCTTTAAGTGTATGAAGGCTTTTATGAAATTTTCACAATAGTGTAATTTGGATTTTACAGGTTCTCTGTATGTAAATCGTATGCCTCCAAAAACATCCATGTATTTATCCTGTGATCAAAAGTTCTCTTACCATGAAGCGAGCAATCTGCTTGCCTCTTATCAAGCGTAAAAATTTTCCAGCTTCTTGACATTCTTACTTAATTTTATATATGCCAGCCATTCCCTACTGGTTTTCAATTGGTATATCAAGTTTTGGTCTTATCTGATTTCTTCCCCTTTTACTTCCTACTCAGTCACTGCTTCACTTTTTACAACTTACTTTCCATAAGTAAAATTTGGCTTTAATATCGTGTTTTGAATGGCTCTTCTGAGCCTACTCTTCTAAGATTTTTGGCCTATTTTACAGACCTACAAGGAAGTATGGCAAGTCTTGGCTTGTCTATGCTAGTCAAGGGATGTAATAAGGCAGTTCTGACCAGGGGGCTGCTGTCCTTCAAGGACTTTGTGATCAATGCCACAGCTACCTGAGCAGAGGCAGACCTCTGCTGCTCTGGATCATCAGTTCATCATGTCTTCAGGCTGTGTGGTGCTGCACGAATTCTTGACCACAGGACAAACTCAGGCAGTTGGTTGTAACTGAGGGTACCAGCAGTTACGTGATGTGCAGAGTCTTGCCTTTAAGTATGAAGCAAGTTCCTTGGATGCAAACATCCATTCTGTTTGACAGTACCAATGACAAATAGACTTGTTTTCTTTAAGAAAATTGTATATAACAGCTTGAATGGCCAAAATGGAGGACAATTCTCCATGGACAGGATCTGTGCACCACACTATTGGGAGATGCATCAGTGGTCTATCAGATGATGCACACATGCATCTGAAGTTGTGTAAGATTTTCTTGCTGTCTCTATGACTCATCCTATCTTGTTTAAACAGCTACTTTATTAAAGCCTTTACTGTACACCCTTTCTTTCTGAGATCCAGACAACCCTACACCATCTCTCTATCCCTTCAAATGCCAAGGGCATAGGAGCAGAGAATTCGGAGACAGGATTTTCTTCAAGAAAGGATTTGAAAAATAAGACAAAGAAAACATGGTGTTAAAGAGTATGTTAGAGAATTTAATTAAAGATCAGTGGCATTATAAACCAGAAATTATCATCAAGCTTCAACACCATGGAAACATCAGTTTAACTTTGGAAGAAGAGATTTTGCCCTTTGGATTGGTACCAAAGCTTAAAATTTGCAGTAGGAAAAAACTGTGTTCGAGTAAAGCAGGACAAATTTCTTAATCTGGTAAAACACGTTTAGTGACTTGCAACACAGCTACAGAACTGGCACTCTGCAAATGGGGACTAAAGACTGAGCTAAGAAGGAAATTACAGTGAATGTAAGAAGTAGCTTATTTCAGTGTAAAGAGGGAAGAGCCTGAGAGGACAATTGCACCTGCTATTTAGCTGCAAGTCACAAACCAAGATATTAAAGTGCATTCCCAATACTTGTTGCTACAAGAATAGCAAGCTAATAGACCTAATACAAGCACCCTGTGCTTGCCATACTAAATGAATATTGTCTTTAGAACACACAAATAAGAGACAAAGGAAGAGTTTCAATGCTTCACAGACTTAGTGGCAAATTATTGCTGAATCCTTGCCATAAGTCAAGATAAACTGGAGGTTATTGATACAGTCTCCCAATCACCAAAAACTGCAAGAATCATGTCTTGGGGATGGGTAGGTATAATCATATGGTAATATCAACTAGATTAGGAGTTCTGCTACGTATTTGAAGCTTAGTTATGAATGCTACAATCAAATTTAAAGCTAAAAGTGATCCAGAGCTGCCTGTAGCTTATGATTCTATAATGAATAAATGAATTAACGTTTTCAGTTTTCTTTAAGGATCATATACAATTAGACATCAAGAAATTTTACTATCACCTGGTCCTTTTTTTTCCGAAATCAACTGGGAACCCAATGATTACTAAATATTCCTTTACATTTGTAAAAAAATGAGCTTGTTTCTAAGACCTGCACTTGATAGCTGAGGTAGGTACACATACAAGGAAAAGATATGAATTCATGTTAAAATTTCCAAAAAATGAAACATATAAAAAATATTTCCAGCCTATATAAAATCATTCAGTATAATTATTCTTTTACAGAAAAATACCCTCCATAACTACTTATGAGATGGGTATCTATTGTAGAAAAAAATGCCCAGAAATATTATATAAATTCATTTAGTTCAGTAAAAGCAGAAGAATTTTTTGAATACCTTCCTCCCCATGACTTTTTGTGTTCTTGAAAATACGGCTATGAAACTTCAAGTATGGATTTGTAACTATATCATTAAATCACTTATTATTCTAAAAAGATATTAATTAAAAATAATATGTTAGTGAAATCACTTTAGAGCAAAAGTAAATAAATACACTTCAGTGAGGATCACTCTGTAACCAGCAACTGATTTCAAGTCATGATTAAACTTGAACAATCAGGAAAGGAAAAATTCTACTAAATTTCCAACAGTGACCTATATCACCACTATATCACCAGTGACCTATATCACCAGCAAGCCTTCCGTTTAGGTTTAACTGCCTACACAGAAAATTAAGCAGAATTGCCAGACCCACCATAATCACACCATGTGGTAACACCTCTGAGCTTTTTGCACCATGTATTTATTGCTGGTTCAGTCTCTCCATTACGGTAGCCTGAAACGAATGCCATACCCTTTGAAGTCTTGAATAGATCATGTTGGGGTTGTTCTAATTTCCTCCATTTCCATGTTTTATTAAGCAATTGTAACTCTTTGAATTAAATGGCCACTGTATTAACATGTGCCCAGGTTCTCAAAACAGACAATACTCCTATACATAAATATTTGTAAAATACAGTTTGCATGTTTCTAATATCTATTGTAGATTACTCTCTTATGACACTGAAATACAAAGTAGTGATGAGGCATTGATAACAATGCTTAAAAAAAATTCTAGTGCTCCATAAAATGACATTTTAACATTCTTTCTGCTGATTTGCCATCATGAAACATGGGAAAATAACCACATTTCCAGGAGGTAGAACAGATGTGTAAAGGATACTTGGTGGGTGGCAGCACCAACAGAGGAGGCATGCATAAAAAAGATGATAACACTCTTAGAAAGTTATTTTACAGATTTCTTTGCAGCAGACCACACCTAAAGCAAAAAAGAGCTGCACTAACTTGACAAAATAGGAAGAATGACCTTAAATCAAACTATTTCAGCTCTATCTAATAAAGTAAGCAATCCTAAACTGATGAAGGTAATTTTGATAGAAACACTGATCAATAAAATATAAAATCTTTGACAGAGAGATCTGGTGGTTTTTTGCAATCACTGAAGACATTGCTAGATGTATGTAACAAACTATCCTCTTGTGGGAGAACTCAGCATATGAAATCCACTGAAGTATCTCCCATTCTCAGCTCAGACTCTTGACCTGAGTCCCCTCATGAAAAAAGAAGCTAATGTGCTGAACTAAACTTGAACAGCTAAAACACACACACACTGCATTCTGCTGACTCTACTACTACTGCAATAACATCTGAAAAAAGGGGAAATTACAAAAGCTTAGAAAGAGCAGCAGTTTCTTGGTTGGTGAAGGTGATTCAAGCCTTGAAAAAATTGTATGCAATTTTCATTTTTTTTTTTTATCTGAACAACTGAATAACAATATTTATATTTTCATGTCAATAGTTAGAAAATAGAGGAAATATTCTAAGTTACTTGGTTTTGCAAATAAAACATATGCTTTGCATTTTGTAGTAAGATTTGCTATAAAATATTAAAATAAAACTCTTGCATTCTATCAACTAATTTTTCCAAACTGATAAATTAGCAGCTCTGACTAAATACTTAGTACCTCTAGTTTAAAAAAAAAAAGTAGTTCTCTTTGTCATCTTGATAGATGAAGAAAAATTATCTCCAGTTTATTACAAAAGCTCTTATCCAAGTCTAATTTTACTTGCCAGTAAACAAAGATTTAATCTTATTTTACTTCCATAGTGACTTCACATTGAAATGAGATAGAGCCCATTAAATATTTCAATACTTATTTGTAGACTCTGCTTTTCATCTTAGTAGATCTCTGGAGAAGCTAAATTTTTAAGTCTTTTTCTGTAAACTGGCAATAGGAAAGGAATGTTTTACAAGTATGAGCCTGATTCTCTTACCAAGAATTAGTTCCATTCCCAACCAGTAAAACCATATTAATTAAAATTCTCTAAAATGCCTCACATAGGAAAATTTGGATGGAGCAGGCATAAGAGCAAAGCCACCCTACTCCATGATATTTAATCTTATTTTCATTATTTAATTTTAAGATTTTTATCCTGCAGCATTCATACATTTCTAAAAACAAACCCCAAATAAAACAAAACCAAACCCAGAATTTCCAGCGTAGTTTAGGCTACTTCAATATTTCCAAGTCCATTCTGGCAGTCCAGGGCAGTTCCACACCAGACATTGCATTCTACTTTCTCTAAGGGGCTTATTTTTCAACTTTTTTTTTTTTTTTACTCAAATAGATTGTCAGCATAAGCCATAACCATTATCCATGTAGCCACAGCACTATTTCTGTGACTTTTTCCATCTTCAAGGCCAATCAGCAGTTCATACCTGGGTTACTATTTCTCTCTGGCCTCCCAGCCTCGTGATGTTCTAGGAAGGTAACAATGCTAACAGTCCTTCTCTTTTCTTTCTCTTTGTTTCTTTCCTCTACAAACTGAGTTAATCTTTATAGGGGGCAGATGTAGTCCAGGTCTCACTTACATGTACATTGCTTTTAGTTAAGCTTCACCCCATGGCCATGTTATAAGCACTGAAGTTTCCCATAAATCTTGTAGCTACATCTGCCTGAAATTAATGAGGAAAATACCAGAATTCAATTAGGAATTTCATAGAATCGTCGAATGTCTTGCTTTGGAAAGGACCTTGAAGGTCATCTAGTTCCAACCCCCTTGCCACAGGCAGATATTTCATTAAGTCATTGAAAGAAAGAGGAGAGGGGCAGCAAATGGGGAGAGCGAGCTAAAAGTTTCTGGATGAAAGAGAAATAAAAGCCTTTTTGGAACCAATTTATGCTTAGCTTTGCAACACTCAGCAAAATTTAAGCAGAAATGGGAACATATCAAGCAATAAAACTGAAATCCACTGGTTCTTGAAAGAAATTGTGCTCAGTATAATTTCTCGAGCACTATACATGAACACCAGTGTATAAATGTTCATAATGTTTATAAATCCTGAGATAGGAATGGATTTTAAATTACTTTGGAAAGAAAGATGAAATTATGTTTCCAGGAAAAAAAAAAACAAAAGCCACAAAAAATAGTAACCTTCATTTATGAAAGTTTCTTATGTTAGGAAAGGTATAAATGAAGCTGCAGTTAGCTTCTCTATATGAATGCAGGCATCATACATAGTATGACTAATTTCTTTATTTTGTGAATGAATACTATACAGGAATATATTTAGTTACTTTTCATATGGAAAATTTCATTTTAGATTAATACTAAAAATTGTGCAGTCTTTCTAGTTGTAAAATCAACCTAAACAGTCATACTTCAAAAAAAAAAGTCACAGATCAGAATTATTTCTTTATTTGAACTTATATTTGCCTGAGAATAAATTATAGAGAAACATGAATATGAAAATATGCATTAAAGAGAGGAATCAAAAATGTCTCATCAATGAATATGCATCTGTTTTCAAAGCAGTCATAATCCATATCTTTATCTAAGAGCCAGCAGATTTTAAACTGGAGTTAGATAGAGCTCATCAGTGAGATAATAGATCTTTCGTTGAGTTTAAAATGTATTTAAAACATTTAGCTCTACTAATTTTCCGCTTGTTGAACCCTAATTTATGTTATTGTAAATCTGAAATAATTCTATTGATGTCAAATGATGTTACAAAGGTTTCATACCAATGTAAAGGATGGCAGAATCAATCCATAAGCTTGCTCTAGTTCTGTTTCAGCATTAGTATGTTGTGGGTGGGATGTAAAGATAATTTGTTGCAGAAAAGCAAATTATTTGAATTACAATGCATTCGTTTTCACAGCACTATTTCCATCTGCTTAGCTTCTCTGGAGGGTTAGTTCTGTTTGACACATCATTATATTTTTAGTTATAATCTTTTATTAACAACAAACAAATATGTTGACAGTGCAAAACATTTTCTTCGTGAGCAGTAAAAGATAGGCAAACACTACTTAGGAAATAGAAAAAATATATGACAGAGTTGAGGTAATACAAATAATAGGTTACATTGAACATAAACACAGTCATAAGCATTAGATCAAAGTCTTGTTTCTAATTAATTCATCCCATTTGAATGTTTCCCTAAGTAATGTTGTTCCACTGCTACATGTTTCTAGCAGTATTTTTATTTCAACTCTCTTGTGTCTTTTATTGGAGTAAGTCATATTCCTTTAGGGCTCAATTCTGCGGTCTTCACTCAATCTAAATTCCCAGTTCAGTCTGGGGGCAGGATTTGCTTGAACAAGGACAAAAGAATTTAGTCTCTAGTGTGTAGTTATAACAGTATCTCAAAGCCTAAATGCATTATATTTTAGTAGAGTCTGGAATTTAATATGGAACAGAAGTGTCTTAAATTCTACTCCACTTTCTGCTTCTGAATTTTGTTAGATAAATTTCCTTACCTTCCTTTTTCCATTAACATTGCCACCAATAAGATAAGTATTATAATGAGCATTAAGCTCCTCTGACAGGTAATTTGATGAAAGGCTCTGCATACCTATTGCAGGTCAGATGCTGGAAGAGAAATCTCTCATGAGTATAAAGCTCAGATCCCTCACTTAACATTTTCCTTTTTATGTGACTAGGAAGAGATTCCAGAGCAAAATCTGCTCTAGTAATCTGGAGTCAGTCATATAATGTTTAAAAGACTAGTGTTACATTCCAGTTGAAGTGTAAGTTAGTCCCCAGGAACACGTGACTTTGACAGTGTGGAAAAGGGGCACACAACTGTCTTTGCTTCTCACTCTTCAGCTCTAGCAGGCAGACAAGAATTACACTCTGTACATGAGAAAATATTATTATTTTTTTTTCCAAGGTCTTGCACATGTTTCAAGGTGCATTTCCTGGCAAGTTTTATACAAGTTAAACATCTACACGGCATATCAGAAAAGTGTCATATCTCAACTTCTCCAAGTCAAATAGGATATAGCACAACTCACATTGTTCTGTTCCAAATATTTAACTGGGGAACAAATTAACCATCTGTAAGAATATATACAATTATCATATCCCAACAGAATTGTGCCATGTACTTTGAACTCACATAGAAAATGTCCTCTAAATCAATTGCCTTTTGGTGTTGTAAACTTCTAAATAATATTTGAAGGACTAAAGTAGAAGTTAATTTAGATTATCACACACAGTGACTGCAAATTCATATAACAGAGCTCAAATACAAATTTTAGACTGCTACAGAACACAATATAGATTCACTGAGAGAGCATAGGTTTTCTGAAGGGCTGAAAAATCGGAACTCATCCCACATTACACTGTCCAGCAGGTCTGTAACACATATCTTTATCAAAAAGTATCATATGCCCTTGGGAAAAAGCTCCTGATACATGAATCTAATGTATATTTGTTGAGAGGAGCACAGTAAAGTCAGGCTTGAGCTTTAGATTTCATGTACCACAGCCTGAAATCTGCATAATCAATGACTTCAAAAGCCATTGACAGAATCCCTGTTTCTCCCCACATTGGCTTTTATACAATTGTATTCTATTTCCTGTATAATTCAGGAAAAAACCATCCTCACGTACATATTTATGTCGTATATTCCATTCTTCTAACCTGCTTTTCCTAAATATTTTCCTTCATATGCAAAAGAGTTTTATTAACACCTTCTTTCTGTCATCCTCCAAATTGTTCAAGTTGCTTTAATTTCTCTGTTATAGGATCTTTCTCATTGTTGTATTTTATTTTTCTGCTTGAAACCCTTCACTTATGTGAAGTTAAGCTAGCAAGTTAAAACCGAGTAAAATGTTTATAAATTCACTAATGTAATGTGTAAACACGTCATAAAAAGTAACTGTGTCCTGACTTACCTGTTTTTTAAGAACATTATTATGCTTCTGAAATGACTTTTTTTCCTAACCCTCAACACAAAATGATTTCTTTAAGAGTGAACAAAAAGCTTTGATCAGAAAAAGAAATTTGATCCAAACAGACTTACTTAGATGAGGATTAGTATACTCTTTTCAATCTGTAATTTCTGAATGGGTTAACACCCCTAAAAATATTAATTAAACTGTGGAACTTAACACCGCCTGCATTATAGTGATAAGAATTCAAACACAACAATTTAAATTTTGAAGTGAATAATGACATTTCTTATGGTTTGTTCTTCTTATAAGAACAACATATTTTAAAATCAGACTGGACTATCCTCGTGTAAGGTTTATGTATCATTGGTACTAAAGTGATTGTTTCATTAATGAAAACATCTAGAAAAAGAGTAGGGGATGCTAATAAATGTAAAGCAACCTCTCATTTTCTAATGGATACATTTTTCCAGCCTGATCACTCCTTATGTATCTTTAATAATGATTTATTTTTCAAGATTCCAGTCATAACACTGCTCTGCATATCTGAGCACCAAAGATGTTTAGAGATGATGAAGTCCTATGTGAACTCCTACTTACAGCTTAATTATTGTAAACTATCTCTAACCAACATAAAAGCCAATTAAGAGCAGCATGAGTAGCCATATTTAATATAAATAATATAAATTGCTCATATTCTCTCAGCATGATTCAGTTTAAATACTAAACTATGAATAACTATGGAAAATTTTTGTAGTAGTCCTGGGATGAAGTTGTTTATAGGAATATTTCTTCAAGCTATAAAAATTTGCATTTATATTTAGACTGTGTTTTTCTAAGCCACAGGTATCATGAACAATTAAATATCTCTGTCAAACTCTGGGATAATCTGAAACACATGAATACAATACTATTTTGTTAACCACTGTGTGAGATGAAGATGTTTTGCTGCAGAAAAGAAAACCCAACAATGAACCAAAAAAATTTGAGAAGGACAATTATTGAAATTAACCATAAAATTATGTCAATGTTTCTGTCAGTTTGAGAATTCCAAGGAAAAATACATCTTTGTGCATGTTAGCATTGTGTCAGCAAAAGATGCTGCTACACACTTCTCATCCTACTGTTCCTGTGGAAAGACTTAAAATAATATCCTGTCTATTACTCTGTAAGTTCAGACAATTTTGCCATGCACCTCAATGCATATAGGTACACTGTTGCAGAGAACACTTTCTGACATTTAATTTCTGCCTTCCATCTCAAATGGTCTTTTACCATTACTGGATTTCCAGATTTCCTCTCAAATAACCTGGCTGTGCAGAACTCCATATTAGTCAGGACAGTAGAGAACTGAGCTACAATTATCTGCCTAAACTCCTAGCTCCAGATATTCTGGTCATTTAGAACACCGTAATAGAGTATTTAAATCAAAACAGACGTATTTTCAAAAGCCACCATTTCCATAGGTATGATGTTAATTCATGTAATAAAGCTAGGCCAATGGCATTGGCTTTGCAAAAGTGTTCCTTTCAAGCTACTGCATACACACCAGCAAACAGGCAAACTCACAGAATAAACAAAACCCTTGAAGACACTGTGCTTTTCCTTAAGGAGCAAGGGAGGAGTGGACAGTGATGGATGTATGCTTTTAGTGTGCTTAGTATGCTCCAGAAGTCCTCCTTAACTGAAGGGATGCGCTCAGCCCTGCTGGCTCAGAGATCCTCACACAGAAAGGGCAGTTCTGCTGCCGGCACAGAGATTCTCTGTCCACCCGAGCTGTGATGCTGCTGGGCGCAACTGCAGATAAAATGATAACATGCCCATATTTCACCAGAGGCTCTTGATATGATCAAATAATACCTTTATCCTGGATTGGAAAAACAGCATTAAACAGCTCCTGGTACTTGGGTTCTGTCCTTTTAAGCTGTGGATTTTTTTGCTTTAGAAATTACTGTATCTAGATATATATACAAAAAAAAAATGCTTATTTAATAGCTTTCTCTCAACTATTAAGAGGGTGATGCACAAGCTCTCTGGTCTATGTACATCTTTGCGATTTAAGGAGTGAATTCAAAGTACAATGAAGAAGAATTTTATACTTTGCTAAAGTAGGTTGTTTAATCAAGCATCCTCTTCAGAAAAGCTGCAACAAAAATTCTAATTAAAATGTAACCTGGGGTGGCTTCATCAATTCTAATCTAATGGGAACTAATCCCTGTTTTAGGTAAACTAATTCTCAGGTCTTAATGTGCTCAAATTTCCCTTAGAGTCTTCCTTACTCAAGGAAAGAATAACTTGCTAGAATGTTTTGGCCTTTGAGGACAGTGACTTCATCCCCTAAATATTTGCCTAAAAGATGAAGATATATTCAATATCCAGTATTTTCTGTATAAAGAAACAAGGTGATTTTGAGAGGTGAATATCATCTAAAGGATTATATAGGTGAGTGTGTATGCATTTGTATGCCCTCCTGTTGTGCTCCCACTTCAGTTGTCTTAGTCTCAATGTTTTTTACTGGTCATATTAGACATGGCTGAAATCTTTGAAAGTAAATAAGTTAGGACCACTCTGTACCATAACACACAGTAGGACAAGAGTCAATCATCTCAAGTAAACTCTGAATCAATAATTTAAGGGCGACAAGACAACTAAAAGAGACCTATTTACATTTGAAGCATTGGAAAATACTACAAAAAGTCAGGAAATTACTTGACATTGCTTATGAGTTCTTCTTAAAATGCAAAACTCATACTGGGCAGCAAAGTTACCATTTTAAAATTCTTTTCTAAGTGAAATTTGTGAAAGTTACTGACTAGCTGCAGGGAGCAATACATGAGTCAAAAGAAATTAATTCAATTTGAAAAAGACTAGCATTTAAGTAGAAAAAAACCCAAACAAATCCAAAACCCAAACAAACCGAAACAGATGACAAAGCCACAAAGACAACTTAATCAGTTTTACATCCAAAATAAGTGACAGATTAATTTTATTATGGTTTTGCCTACTACATCAACCAGTAGCTGAACTATAGAAGACAGAGGATCAAAACCAGAATGATCTGATGCTGGAAGAATTATATACATATATAATTAATAATAGTATTCTCTCCTGATATCATAGTCAACACATTACATGCTCCTACATGGTTGTGAATATTGCTTTTAAATTAGTAGGGCACCTAAGGACAGTGAGATGTCAAGAGAAAACCACAAAAAATTGACACAAGGATCAGAAAGAAATTGAAAGAGCAAGCATGTGACATATATTTAACATTATATTTAGAAAATATAAAATTTTTGCTCTTTTTCACGTATAAGAAACACAAAAAATGTGCAAGTCTATCAATAATTAATTTTAATATTTTAAATCAAGTTCTGTTCTCGAAGTGGTCTATGACTTCTTATTTTAGAGAGCTGGTCACAAGAGGGCAACATAGTTACATACATATAGAGCAGTTCTGACATTCCACCCAATGGAAATTAATAGTATGTAGTATGAAAAAATAAAACAAAAATGTATGAGAGTAGGTTATTGGTCAGTGTTTCTAACAAGTAAATATCAAATTAAAATTACAAAAGTTAACCTTAACACTGTCCCTCTGTACAGGTTCCATAATACAATCTGGTCACAGTGTAGCATTTCAAATAACACGTAAAAGTCTCATACAATTTTCACTACAGCCTTAAAGGATTTGCCTGCTTTTCTTGGAAATCTGTACAATTTTAGCCAGATTTGTACAATTGTCTCTCACATCCATCAAGCAAACCAGAGTATAGTCTGAAAATGCCAATATCATTGGAATTTCATGTTCTACAGTATTCTGATGCTCTCTTTTAACTCATTGATTATATATTTTTTTTTATTTCTAGGAACTCTGCCTTCTTCAGAATTAATAAACTAGGTATCTTAATGATTAGATAACATGAGCATTTGGGTAGAACATAAATAGTATATTAAATTTTAATTGTCTCATTATTTTCTTAAGTGATCCAGTTCTTAAAGGAATGATTTATTTATTTGTTTCAGTTTAAAGACTCTCCTTGTAAAAGCAGAGAAAAATCTTCCAAAAATATTTCAAAAGTAGTTTTTATGCAGAACTAGCCTTTCAAATATTCTGATAGAGAAAGCTTTGTAGATCTGGTATTCTGAAAAAGCAAAGTCTATTTTCTTAGTGCTGAGTGTCACTTTCAAGGTAATTCTCTATGTACTGGATTTAAGTCATACAAAACACAAAAGAGCCGAGATGTTCCATCATGGGTGCAGCATTGATCACCAATATTGTCATTATTAATTACCACAACAACATCACAAATTGTGTACAGGAAATCAACTGGAACAAGACTTCCAAGGACTCTCTGGCAATGTCAGACAAAAATAAGTTCCAATCACTATGGTAACAGCTGTGAGCAACATTCTGGTTGTGTTGCAGTCAATGGCAAAACTCCCACAAACATCAAAAAGGCCTCAAGTTCATTTTCTGACAGTCATTCATGAGCCACACAACTAGCATTGACATTTTAGATGTGAAATAAAAATAGTGAATTTCTCAACAACTTGCTTGTAGATTAATTCATTTACATTGTCTAGGCTGCTTGAGTGCCTAACTCACATACGGAAAATCCTGTAAAGCCAAAGTCCAACCTTCTTCAAGGACAGAGGTTTAGATATGCAGATCTCACTCAATACGTTTCTGAAACTGTTGTGTAGATTTTTCTGTTGTCTTGTCACAGTCAGCCTACCAGTCTTCTCCAGTACATTCTAAAGTTTTCAAATTCTCTTTTATCTAGAGTGAAAGAAAGATGGGAAGAGAAGACAGAGGAGAGAAAAAATAAAATTTAAGACAAAGTTCCAGAAAAAAATCTGGTTATATTTATTCAAAAATGAAATTATATTACGAGAAGAATTAAAAAAGGCCTTATGAATATTTTGATTTTTCTAAAGTTTGATAATTCTTACTCTGAGGAAAAAAATGGGGTTTTAATAAATTGTTTTCTTTTTTAACCATCTGAAGCAAAATTTGGACCAATGACCACTTCTTTCATTTTACACTTTATTGTATGGAGAAGTTATTGAAATTTTAATTTAGTGTGACAATTTTTTAGACCTTCAAATGTCATGATCCTTCTTCATATCAAAATCCCATAACAGGAAGACAAAGATGAGTTGTTAGTAATTTTTATTGCCTTTTTTATCATGGCCTCATTGCTTTTCTTCTTCACTTTTACTTACATAGCCCAGAAGGTCCATTAGCTGGCCCTCTTGGAACTATCCTGAATGAGGTCATCTTATGCTGTTAACAGCTCCCTCTCATAGATTTTGACATTCTATCTCTGGTTTATCTCATTGATCACCATGAAATTGATCCTTGTAGCACTTCTCTTTCCAGATCTCTGTGATCCACAAACATGCTGCCTAATGTCCAAAACCCTGAGACTTCAGAGAATTCATAGTGCAGCATCAATTTCTTTTACATATTCTCAGATGAAGTCCTGAAGACTTACCCTAGGTTTTAAGCAGAACCCAAGCTGAAGAGCTGCCAGACTACACCCTCTCGATAGATCTAAGGTGAGCTAAAAATGCAGTCGCATTAGTGCTAACTCAGGGAAAATAAAGGTAGGTCACACATATGATCAGTCCCACTGATGGCCATAGATACATGGAATCTATACTTAAGACTAATGATTTGCATGGAAAAGAGTAGGTGATGCACAGAAGACAACCACAAGCAAACAAAAATGCATACCCTGGTGACTGCAACATAAAGAGAGAGAAGAACGTTCTGAAGACCTTTTTAAAGCAAAACTCTCATCAAGCTGTAAGACACAGAGAATTAAATTGAAAACCAAAGTAAAATGATATCTGGATAAAATAGTCTGAATAGTAAATTGCAACATTAATTCCTCTGTCACTGTATAGCAGAAAACGAAGGAGCTGATTTTCTTAGTAGTTCTTACAAATACTAATTTGAAACAACTCCTGAGTGCAATAATCAGACCAATCTTCACTGCTTGAATGAAAATATCCCTTCAGCCTGCAAGAAAAGTGTACATAGGTGATTCCAAAGAAATAATTTCTAATGTACTTTCTATAAATTTACTTTGTTGCACATATAAATAAAAAAAATTATGGCAAAATATACAATAAGGTCTAAGAATGGTAGTGGGCTGTAAATGTATGAAGTATTCAATTTTCCATATCCTGCAGAGATTTACTTTAATCCTTATGTATTCACTTTCACTACTTCTGAGATAATTTTTTGTGCACCCCCCTGTGGAACACAAACCATTCTCCAAGGAGAGGTCATCTACCTCAAAACTCCTTCCACTGCTTTCTCCAAAGGACCCAACCAGAGTGAGTAATTACAGAAATTTCAATAAGCAAGCCTGTCCTCTCTCCTACTGGTCAGGTCTTTTAAAGGTACTATTATCCCCTAATGACCTGTTAAATCTCAGAAAGAAATACAACACATAAAAGTCCAGCTGCTTTCTTTCTCTGCCTGGCTTCAGCATGATGGAAATCAGGTACCCCTGACTGTGTTATGGCCCTGTGTCAATTCTTTTGCTGGTAATGTCACCCATGGTAGCTCTCCTTTCTTGAGAGGTTCCTCCTCATTAACTTTTGCTTTCCTACCGCTGGTGAAATTCATGCACCCATTCTGTTATACAGCTGTGTTTCATGCTGTCACTTACCTGAGACTCAAGGCCTCATTCAAAGTCCAGTGAATTTTCCCAAAATTTTAGGATTATTTGGATCTGACCTATGACGTGAAAACTATGAAAAGACTTGGTTAATTTATCTTTTATTATTTTCCTGCTTTTACTATATTAAACATAATTTTGACAATCCTTTGCAAGAACAAAGGAAATACACAATGACATGAACATTTTTCGCACGTGATACCTTCAGAAAAAGATTAATGTCTTTTAATAAAAATAACCAACAGAAATTTCACAGTGGGAGAACTGTGAGAGAAAATAGATGTAATGGGCTGTTTATAAAATCTATGGGAAATGCTAAATCACTACCTGGTTAGAATTTTTCCTAAAAATAGTAAGTCCCACTAACCTAATCTCTAAATAACAAAGATAATCATAAAATAATAAGAAGAAAGTTGATAAAGAAATTTTGAAATAGATTCCCATTAATAGTCATTAAAATTTTGGTGACATTCACAAACAGCCATTTATTCTAACACTTGCACACATAGCTACAAAAGCCCGAGTTCTTTCAACCAAATCTTTCTTTTTCACAAATACTCAGCCTCTGTAGCTTCTTGTGGAGCCCAGTGGGAGCCAGATGCACTCATAATCATTAAAACCAGGACATATTTTCACATTAGGTACAAAGACACATATTTCCAAGTTGATTAATGATGTCACAAAGTGAAATGTTTATCTCACTTAAGTAATCAAATTTTAGAAAAGCCAGTAGCTTATCTGAACAAGTTCGTTTATTATATGATTTAAAAATTGGTGTATACTTGGAACCAGAAGATGTTTCCTATGATAAATGTTCAACGTATTGGTATTTTATTCCTTTTTAGTAATACTTGGTGGTGCAATACACTGATTTTCCTAATGAGGAAGTTCATTTAATGGTATGCATAAACTATTAACAACTAGATTTCACTTAGATTTTTCAGTGATTAGTTTTGTGGGTTTCCTTTATTTCATTTCCTACCAAAATTCAGTAGCAGGAGCAACTCAAAAATTGATATGAGAAATATCTTCTTGATGTTAGTCACTATTGCATTGCTTAACTGGAGAATCATAGTCTTCAGAAACATTTGAATCACTAAGGCTCCACTCTGTTCTGGAGTCAACATTTTCACATTGTTACAAATAAACCTTGATAATTTGATTTACTACAATCTGGGTCAGAAACTCAGGATTTAATCCAAATAACTTCAGTTAAGTTCCATATTTCATTGTCTTGGACATGTGCTCTGGACAGGTTGGGGCAATAGGCAAGAAAAGATGCTTTTTCTTTAAATAGCTGTAAAATGCACAGATTTCAGGCAGATAGCATTTCTAGCTGTACTATTCTCTGTTTTTGCACTTTTATAAAGATAACAGAGCTCAAGCACAAAATCTGCTTGAGTTAAGAAAAAGACAACAATAGTTCAAATCTTCCTGATAAGAAGTGGAGGAGATGAGCAACATTCATCTGTAATGTCCAAGATATTTTAAGTATATTCATTATCAGACTGAAAGCATTCTGCATATTGTCAACAAAAACAATATGACACGTTGTCAGATGCACTGCATTTCTACAGCTCTGCTTTTTTGACAGAAAAGACAAGTAAATAACCCCCAATCTCCCTCTACTTTGCTTAATTTGTTTCTGTTATCTCAAAGCAGGCTATTATTGTGTTTATAAATCAAAACGTAATGCTTCTTAACTGCATGACAATCTCAAATAGGCTGAACAATTTGAGGGACTACAAACTGCACACAGATCTGCTGGTGAGGCACAAAGATCTGGAAATATATGCCACTGGCAATCCAGAGCATCTCGCATGCTTCCCTATCATAAACACTGTAGTCCGTGCTTGTCGAGACAATGACTTGGGAAAAAAAAAAAAAAAAAAAGGCAAAACCGAAGAAACCCATCGAAGTTGAGAAGCAGTTTAATCCCCAAACCTAAGACTTTCCAAAACAGAATTAAATTATGCAACCTCAAATTTAGGGCTGCAGTATTGAGGAGAGCCTTAAGTCAGTTGAGTGAATGGAAAGATGACATACCTAGGACACCGTCAGTTAAGAAATTCACAAAAGTAGACTGTGTCCCTCAGAAAGTTGTCACACTTTATAAGAACATATCTAGAGCATCCCAATATAGGGTAAACACAGATAGATCAAGAAAAATTGTCAGCAAGGGTTTGCTTATTTCTTATTGAACTCTGGAACACCTGGTAAAAAACCTAGGTTTTTCTCTAATTTGTGCTAATAAGGCTCTGAACCATAATCTCTACTCCAATGGAATAATCCTCTACATCTGTCCTAACTCCAAGGGTTACATAGCTCAATATCAGTTTAACTCCTTTAGGCAAGCATGGGTGTAATTAGGACTGCAAAAGTCTATATCCATTTTTGTCTTTAGTAGGAAGACTCCAGTGAGAAATAACCACATTGGCAAAAACATTTTCCAACTACACATCAAAATCCATCATTTGGATAGATGCCTTCTCCTTTCTTCCCGGGGACATATTCTTTGACTTGTGTATTCAGCCTCAAATTTGTATTTTCTAGTCCTTCAAATGTAACATTTAAGATCTTTATAATACAATTTCATTGTTTCAGTTTATCTGACAAAAAAAAGTAAAAATAGCATATTAAAGCAGAAATAAGAACTTTCAGTAGTGATGGAGGCAGTTGCTGATATCAAGGAGAGGTTTAACAGGTTTACTTGTTTTATGCCTGTCTGTAGGCAAGAATTATTTACAGTACGAAATTCATTCTGGCCTTCCAAATTTTGTTGAAGAAGAGCAGGCTTCAGATACATCCAGCAAAAATTATTCCAAGTACTTTTGCAGACAACTGAAGAATGAAGATTCTTGACTAAAAGTGGAAAATGGAATATATTATCATATGATATTACTTCACAAATTGAAAACTGTTGTTTGAAAACATTTTTCTTCTTTAGAAAAGTGAGACTTCCTTTGCCTTCCACTTGTACAACAAGGCTACACTTCCCCTCTTACTCTTCTCTTCTCAAAAATACAAGAAAATAAATATAACATTAGGAAGATGAAGACTAGCATCAAATATCAAAGACTACATTCTAATTTAAAAATGTCTAGAAATGCAACTGTTTGATGTGTCCATTAAAGATTTATGTTCCTGATAATACCATTAGTTCTGTATTCCATCGTAAATTATAGAGATACTTTTAAAAATACTTTTTTACTAATGAAAAAACTAACTTCTCCAGCAGAATATTTTTTAAATGCTTCCTTACTTGAGCACATTAATTAACATTTATAATTTAAAGACAATATAAAACTAATAGACCAGGATGCACAATTTCTATAGTAATACAATCCTTAAAATGTTAATATATTTAGGATCGGATTTTCTTTTTTTTAATTCACTTTGATGTATGGTGTCGTTAAAAATATTTAGGAGCTCTTTGGACAAAGATATGTGAACCCAACATTACAAGAACTTAAATCCATTGACTAAAACTTGGCCTTCTAAAACTAACAAAAAACTTACTGTTTGAGATTTCCAATTCCACTAAGTAAGAACACAAAGAGACATTAGCTTTGTCATACATTCCCACAGAATGTTTGAAGGAGATGAACAATGAACACTATTATAATAATTAAATTTTCCATTATGTCTATAATACCTTTGACTCTCAAAACACTTGCTCATATCTTGGGAAAATATTTTCTTTGAAAAAGAGCTGTAATGAAATATTAATCCAATGAAAGTATATGTGGACATTTTGAGAGGATGATTGATGTTAAACAAAACAAGTTAATCTCAGCTCTAGACAAATTATTCATAATTTTTATTTACTGAAAAAAATCGTGTATTTCATTCTCATTTGTTTTGTCACAGGAACCCCAATTTGAGCTCTGGCAACCAGAGGTCATGGGATATAATGTATTATTGAAAAATATGACTGCATAATTTTATAGACATAGAATTGTTATAAACACACAGAGGAAATAATTCTTTATTTTGTACCTCAAAGACATTCGTCATTTACTCTCAAGCATTCTGCATTTGTCAAATACAAGATGCTTCAAGAGCAGGGGGAAAGACAATCTAGCTTTGATCATATTTTGTGTTATCTGTGTTTGTTACAGAGCACTTCTGTTTGCATTCTTCATGACTCAGGGCCCTGAAAAGGGATTCAGACTTCTCTCTATGCTCTATTCACTGCTGTGGGAATACAGCAAACATACTCAGCTCAACTGGGAGAGCTTTTCTGGGCTTTGTTGATTTTGCAGTTTGCTCTCAAATACAGCAGGAAGTTTTGGCTGATGTTTTCAGGGTTGCCTAAGGGATTTTGATGACCAGTTCCTATTAAAATTAATGAGAATTGAGCATACAAATCCCATTGGTAATTTTACCCTTTATGTTATTAAAACAGTAAAAGTTGGAGAGGACTGACATGTAAAATAAAATTTATGTTGCATTAAAAAAGAAAGTCTTGCTATCCATAAAACCATTCAGCAGCCCCTTTCCCTCAACCGTCACTGAAATCCTTTATGGAAATTCCATGAAAGCACTTTTATTATAGCTCAAGAGGCTCACACTTGGACCTTGTGTGGGTTATTTGACTGATATTTATTTTATATTACGGTATATTTCTGAAACTTTGACCTCTGATTTATTACAGTAAGGAGCCATAGTGATAATAAAAAATGGTAATAAGAGCTTCAGGTTTAAAAATTTAGCTGATGCTTTATATCTTTCACATTGTACTTTCACTGACTTATTGAGAGTTTCTGAGCACTAGACATACTTTTGCTCTAACTGTTTAGGAATCAGTCCCGTATGATGTAGTCCTAGAAATGGAAAGTAGGAAGAACATACTTGAAGCACTTACTGCTGCCATTAAAAATTAAGTTGCAAACTGCAGGATGGATTCACTGTCGATATTACAGAAGACTGAGAATAGAAGAGATATACTGATATGTCACAAATGCATTCAAAAGATTTCTCAGAGTTAGGACAGAACCGAAAGATATGTAGTGTCCAGCTCAGTAAAACAGTGAATGACAGGTCTTAATTTTTTATATGACCCATGAAATGCCTGGAAAAATAAATTTACTCAGATGAAACAAAATGAAGCAAAATAACAACAAACTAAAATACTTTTGAAAAATGTTTATCCAAATCTTAGATGAAAAGTTAAAAAAAAACAAAAAAACAAAAAAAATCAAAACAACACAAAAAAAAACAAAAACAAAAACAAACAAACAAAAAACCCCCTACAAAACAAAACAAAACAAAACAACCAGAAAACTAACAATGGAGTTTCTTTCTGTCTGTCATTTATGTGTTAGAAAAGATCTTCATAATGTCACTTCCTCCTGTAGGAAGCAAAACTGACATAACTTTTCAGGAACAGCAGTCAAAAAAGTATCATTTAATTTTCTTCATGGAATTTTTGATTTTTGAGAACAGACATCTTTTTAATTGGAAAAATGGTATGGAAAATGTACAACAGTAAAATTATTTCGGTCAAAAATACAGAATAGTTCATACAATTTGTTCCATGCTTTTATAAGTAATAAATAAATACAATTCCTAATAATTATATGCTGACTCTTACTTATGTTTTTTAAATATTAACACATATATTTTATTATTATCTTTCCAGATACTTAAGCTAAATCTTCTATAAAACTTTAGGTTTTGTGTCTGTACTTATTCCTGTTCCCATTTATTTCAAGAGAAGTTGTATGCTTGCTTTGCAAAAAAATTGCTTGGAAGTCTGGGTGAACAAGTTCAACATGGTTCAGTAGTGTGCCCTTGTGTTATAGACTTTCAAACACATATACAGAGATGGAATCATAAAGGTGAACTGAAAGGTACCTCAAGAACTGTTTAGTTCATCCCGTTGCTCCAAGTAGGGTCATCTGTGCAGTCAGACTAGGTTATTCAGAGCTTCATACAGTCAGGTCTTGAAAACATGCTAAGACAGGGAATGCACAGCCTGTCTGGGCAGCCTACTCTATTTCCTGCCTCTACTCAAAGTGAAAAAAGTGTTTCTTAACAACCAGTCTGAAAACACCTTGCACTTGCTGCCTCTCATCTTTCCACCTTGCACCAGTGGGAAAAGTCCCCTTTCAGCTTCTTGATAACCTTCACATAGGTATTGAGACATTCTTGTTAAGTGCTCCTGAGATGATCTCTCCTTCAGGCTGAACAAGCCTCAGTTTGTCAGCCTCTTTTCACAGGGCAAGTGCTACATCCCCCAGCTAGTACCCTCTGCTGAACTCACTCATTCATCAATTTCCTTCTAATATTGAGGGACTCAAAACCAGATACAGTATTTCAGATGGGTTTTCATGAATTTCAAGTATCGGGGAGTAATACCTCCCCTCAAAGTTCTGGCTATGTCCCTCTAAATACTTACCAGGGCACCATTGGTCTCTCCAGCCAGGACACACTGCTGGTTCATCCTTGTGTCTGCCAAGGCCCCCAGGCTACTTCCCACAGGGCTGTTCCCAGTCAGTCCCCAGTCTATATCCTTGAGAACAGGCAATTCTCGGCTTTTCCCTTACTGCATTTTTTGTCATTTCTATCTGTCTTTTAATGTATTGACCAGTTCCTCGATTTCGTGTCATTTCCAAACCTGATTAGAATCTCCTCCATCACCTCTGCCAGGTCACTGATAAAGATGTTGAACAGAAGAGGTCCCAGAACAGTCCCCTGCACTACTGTACTAGTTACCAACCTCCACTTAGAGTACAAGCCATTAATCACTACTGTCTGATCCCAAACTTATATCCACTTTTTTTCCATTTAGTTGTCATCCAATCCACACTGTTATGTCCCAATTTGAAAAGAAAAATATTACCGGAGACCTTGCTAAGTCAAGGTAGGTGACATGTACTGCAACGGATTCTACCGGGCTTTTTTGGCTCCTGTAAGACCAAATCTGTAGTTCTGTGCCCATTTTGCCTCTGCTATACAAGAAAACCATTGATGTACTAGATCAAGTTTACTGTAGGTTCACCAGAATAGTCAGGTGACTGGAAAACACAATATAGGAGGACAAGTTGAGAGAGCTGGATTTGTTTATCTGTAGTAAGAGAAGGCTAATGGAGAATTTTACATTTGTACAATTTCCAAGTGGAGTGACATGGACAAGATGGAACTATACCTCTTTTTGGAGTACACAGTGAAACAAGAAGAGGGAATGGGCCCAAGTTACAACTCAGGGAATCACAACTAGATCTAGGTATAGGATCTCCATCCTTGGGGTTGTTTAAGACTTAGCTGGACAACACGACCTGTAAAGGTCCCTTCCAACCTACATTATTCTATGATTTTTCTATCCAGTACAACTTCCCTAACACAAAATTATGAATGAACAAATGAACCTGTAAATAATACATGGCAGATTTCAACGTTCAAAACTATCATGTCAGTAATCTTTAATTTATGCTTTCATCTTTGTACCTTTCTCAGTTAATTGCATTCAGATTTCCTAAAGAAATTTCTTCATTCTAGATGCAGCAGAATCTCAGAAGTCTGATTCCAGGAAAAAATAATTTAGTAATGGAATGGTACCACAATAAAGACAGTTTGAGCTGTGTGTCTTTGGAGAGAGAACATGAGCAAAGAAATCCCTGGGCAATATACTCTTACAATTTAGGTTTCCTATACCTGATGTGACACTTTGGTTGAATAAAGTATTATGCACTGGGGTCCTCTTGTTCTCCATTGGTTCTCTTCATTGTCTCTAGTCAGACTGTTTCTCCACTTACATCTAAGGTTGAAGCTTCTCCTGGCAGGGCATTGGCTTCACTGCTCCCTTATTTTCCACTGTGAACTGGCTCTGGGGTTGCCTTTTGCTTCAGGAGGTTTAAAGCTCAGGATATACAGGAGGCCGTCTGCATGTCTAGTTCCAATTCTGAATTACACTTAGCAAATTTCCTTTACTTGTTTAAAACATTAGCTCTCTGCTCATTAATGAGCATTTAAAATAAGGACTAATAATAATAAAAAATATTCTTGATTGCTCTTGTACCATTTCCTATAAGTAATGGGGAAAACAACTATTTCCTAATTTTCCACTCACTTTAAACATGCATACAAAGTTCTTCCACTGCTATACTTACAATGCCTTATTTGTTGTCATTTGTTTTATTCTTCAAATTCCTGACTTTTTTTCACAGTTGCACTGTTCTTTTGTTCTCATCCTCAGTAATTTGACTTAGTCACTTATGACATTCTTTCTTCAATTTCTCTTCTTAGAATATAGATTGTTGAAAATGATACATCCTTAAACTGACTTTCCCTTTATTTGTGATCTTAAAATTACCTCTGTCACTCTCTTGAACTCCTACTTCCTTTAGAAATGATGCTCAGTTCACCTGTTTTCATGTGGAATTTCTCTTATCCGTTCCATGCTACACATCATATGCTTTTGTACATGTCACAAAGTACAGTAAATGTTTACCTTGAGACTTGTCCTGGTTTCAGCTGGGATAGAGGTGTGTTTATCATAGTGTTGAATCCAATCCAGTAGTGCCAAGTCTCCATTGACATATTCTGAATCTCAGCATGGCTCTTTATAAGCTTTATACTCAGACNATGTCACAAAGTACAGTAAATGTTTACCTTGAGACTTGTCCTGGTTTCAGCTGGGATAGAGCTTATTTTCTTCCTAGTAAGTGGTACACAGGTGTGCTTTAGATTAAGTATAAAAATATAGTTAGCATCACACTGATGTTTTGGTTGTTGATAAGTAGAGCTTACCTTAATTTAAGGACTTTTCAGTTTCCCATGCTCTGCCAGTGAGGAGCTGCACAAGAAACTGCGGGGAAGCATGACCTGAACTGGCCAAAGGGATGTTGCATAACACAGAATGTCATGCCCACTATATAAACTGGGGGAAGTTGGCCAGGAGGGCCCAATCACAGACTGGGGATGGGCTGGGTATTAGATGGTTAGCAATTGTATTGTGCATCATTTGCTTCTCTTGGGTTTTATTCTTCTCTTTCTTCTTTGAATTATAATTTATTAGTAGTATTAGTATTATGTTTTATTTTTTTTCAATTATTAAACTGTACTTATCTCTATCTATGAGTTTTACTTTTTTCTAATTCTCCTCGTAATCCCACTGGGGATGGGGAATGGGGAGTGAGCAAATGTTTATGTGGTACTTAGTTGTCAGCTGGGGTTAAACCTCAACAAGACTGAATTTAGATATTTTCAATATCTTAGTATCACTTCTGGACTGTACATGTGTTCAGAACTATTAAAAAAAAGGAGACTGACTTGATTAATAATAACCTTCTGTATATCACACAAACTTTTTAAAAATACTTGTTTTATATAAAAGCTGATTCACAATGAGATAAAATTTCTGCTAGTCCTCCAAGCTGATGAATTTCATCATCACTAAAATGTATATTTATCTAGTATTTAAAAATATTTATATTAAATTTTGGAAGAATTATAAGCAGTACAAAAATTAGAATGTATTTTTGGAAATTTTTCTCCTTTTAAAATGAAGGGTCAAAAGCTTTTAACAACAATGAAATTTCTGATTTTGCTAAAATGTTCTTATACAATGTATGAGACTATTTAAGAATTATTTTTGTGTTCTTAAAATATTAACAAAACAAAACTCTGTTCAAACTCATACGGAAATTCTGGGTGTCTATTCCTCTTTCAGAAATCCCAGTGGCTTCAATATGAAATTGTCAACCATTGCACAATTATAAATGTCAGTTTTGCTTCTTTCTCTTTTAAAATCATACCTATATATCACATACTACTAACATGGTTCTTACCCACTTCAACATGCAGATTTGCAATAGCCAGTCCAAAACTTTCGCAGTGGAGGCTATTAGAACACACACTAACACACTGTTGCTAACATCCTACTAGCATTTTTCACATCTTCACAGTATGCTTCACAGTATGCTTCACTATAATGCTGTCACTGTCATTTAAAAAGTTCTGTTAAAAAATTTCCAGGATTTCAAGGGATAATTTGTCTTCTCATATTTGCCTTATGTGAACTTGGAGGTGTGTTTATTGGTTGAATCCAATACAGTAGTGCCAAGTCTCCATTGACATATTCTGAATCTCAGCATGGCTCTTTATAAGCTTTATACTCAGACCTGAGTCTCCATGTTCAGCATTCACACACCTTCTGTGCAACCAATAAAAGAAAGAAAGGTTCAAAAACCTTAGACTTTCATATTGGAAGGAAATATCTTTCTTGCTTTTGTCTTCTCCAATTCCTTCTTTATTTTGTTGACCACAAAAGCAAACAGAAACACGGGCCAATCCCAAATTTTACAAAGTGTCTGTAGCAGACTGTGATATTTACAGAAAGTGAGTAACAGCATGTATCAATTATGATAAAAAATGAATGAGAAAAGTTGAGGAAACCATAAGCAGCAATTTTTGTTCTAGTGAAATGAGCCACAAGAATACTGGTCGAAGGTCAGAATGTGTTTTTGTTCTCCGAACCAATAAAATCAAACCAGTAAATTCAAACCAGTAAGTGTTGTTGTTCTCAAAAAAATGATTAAACATTCAAAAAAAGCTACAGTGAGAAACTTGGCAGGTAGCTTTTACTATTATCACTATCATATTTTCTTCACATAGTGCCTTGAGGCACCAATCAGGAGTTGTGATTTTTTTCTTAAATTTGGAAAAGAACACATATGAACGAAAAATATTTCCTTCCACAAACAGTTGAGATTTTAAAATACTAAACATAGAAAAAAGTAGGTTGTAAAGGATATTTGGAGATCAACAATGCCCTGTTCAAAGCAGAATGAACTTCAAAGTCAAAGAACATTTCTTAATGGCATGTCTATTTGGGTTTTGAATATCACCAAGGATGAAGATTTCACAGCTTCTCTGAGCACCTATGCCAGTATATGACCACCTTCATGGAGAAAACCTTTTTTTTGATGTTCCATAGATGCTCAGGGCATTTTGCATATTAACAGGTGGGGAAAAAAAGAGGGTAGAATATTGCCATAGGGGAACACTTGCATGTGAAATCAGATTTTTTGAACAGGATGATCAGTTACTGTTCAAATGGCAGAGTCCCTGTTACAAAGGTCCTTCCAGCTACATCTTGACCTGGATCAAACTAGACTCCCTGAATCACTGTTGTGCTCAATTCTAACAATCCAGCTGACCCATGGTTCTGCCTACCACTGTGGCCCATGCAAAATTAGTCACTACTTGTTATCTTACTGACATACAAAAGGTCTCTTAAATATGTTATCTACCTATAAAAGACTGTCCTACCTGACCTCTGAGCAGGAAAAGTTTCTGCTGACTATCTATCACTATCCAAACTGGATCATTTGTGAAACAGCATTAGCAACCTGTTTCCTACCTTGTGCAAAGTAGAATAAAAAATAGAAATACCTTGTCTCGGTGTATGAGTTTGTGCTGCACACTGGATAATGAGTACACATTCGGAACAACACTGTAGTGTTAAGCAGCATCTCAAGCCACCCTGAACATCCTATTCACATCAATTGCCACATGAACTTTTCACGCAAACAGTGATCACAGTACTTCAGATTGCTGGCCTTTACAGACATCAGTTAAATAGAAAGTCAGATTTCAGTCTTTTCAAAGCACTAAGATTTTCTAACACGACAGGCAACTGCTTGCACAGGCTTTGGTTCCCAAATGTGTGTCGCTGTCCTCATGAAGACTGTAACTGGTGCACACTTCTTTCAGTGCTCCAAAAAGGAAGCAGATGCTGAACAAAAGACACTTTTAGTTGGAATGGCACATTTTCTGTACCAGTCATCAGGGGCCTGAGTGCAAACCCCACATCCAACTTCAGGAATTCAACTGTCCAGGCTTCAGGCCAGCATCTGGTGTGGCTATGTGGCCATAAGTCAGAAAGAAGAGACATTTGAGAAAGACCTTCAAGAACTGGGAACATGGCAAAATACAATCTATGATAAGCACCCTTGGTCCTCTGCTGAGCAATCTTGGGAGTATGCCTGTTCCTGGTCAAGTAATTCTCTGATCCTACCCTGGCACCTCTCTTTTCACCACAGTTTCAGCCAGTTGCCTACACACGAGCACACCAGAGGCTGGACTCAGCTTGTTGGGCTGTGGTGGTAATGCATCCTGCCATGGAGGGATAGAAAGGGCTCTGGCAGACTGTGGGCACACATGTTGACTCTAGGCAAATACTCAGATGTGTAACACAAGTGACAACTTGTAGTCCAGAACATCTCTCTCCCCACACACTAACCCTACAGTATTTATTTCAGTTCTGTTTTCTTGAGATTATTCAACTGTGGCTTGGATACAAGGTTAAAAGATTTTTTTTCCAGAAATCTTTAATAAATATAAAAAGATAAAACCTGATTGCACTCCAAATATACTGTGGTAGAAACCAAAATTGGTCCTGAATGCACTTCCTTTTTAAGATGATAAGACTTAGTGCTTCCAACTAATTTTTTTTTGCAATCTTTCACGCACACTCTACCAGAAAGACACAAAAATTCTCTCATTTTTTCGTAAGAAAAAATATATTAATTTTTTAAAGAAGATTTATCATGTTATAACTATTCAATGTTTCACAAGAATATTGTTCTTTGAGTTGTGCTAAATCATCAGGCTGTATCAGGGCCTTGAATATTTTATTATATGTATCACAAAACCACAGGAAATAGTGCAGATTTCTGCAGTGTTTAATGAATCATATTTCTGTTATCTTTTTTCACCCCAGTTAAGAGAAAGAAAAAGATACTTGCATATGAAAATTGTAAGATACAATCAGTAGTAGAAATAGATCTGTGCCCTTAGAGTATTCCTATCAAATTCTTCTAAACCAAGTAATTTCTTAGACACTTAGTAATGAGCAAAAAGTACCAGGTTCTAATACTTTATCTTGATTTATAATTATTATCAGCTTCATCCAATTCTTTAATTGTTGACCTTGGCTTTTGGGCTTTTGTTTCAGAACATTCCAATCCTTCTGAATTATCTCTGAATTTTTAAAAATATTTCAATTTTCCTTTTAGCTATGAATAAGTGGAACAACACTTCTATTTGTCATATCAGAACTCTGTCAGACATTGTACTTTATCTACATTTTGATTTTATATGGTTTTAAAGGGTTGAATTCTTTTCTGTGTAGAGATCAGACAGACAGCACTGAGGGTAGCCATCAGATCAGTGAAAATTACCTAAAGAAACAAATTTCACTCTCCATTAAGTTTAGCAAACCAAGGCAAAAGAGAGGCAGTAAATTTAAAGCAATCCCTTTCTTCTGATTGTTACACAATTTACCAAAAAAAGCTGCTACTAAGATATATAGTGACCACATTGTCCTTGGAAAAGGTCCTTGCTAATTTTATTTCTTAGACACTGATAAACTGATCAGCTCTTAACTGGTGCCATGGAAAAGAAAAGGTACAAAAAAACCTGCAAGCAGTAGGTGCAGTCCTACTGAGTGGCTCCCTGCTGGAAACAATTAAATCCCTGCACAAATAGACTCTAATACACTCATCTTGTTGGAATAAATCCTGCTTCTTCCAAAGCAAGACAAAGACCACTTTGATGAAGAACTATGAGTAGGGAGTGATTTTGAGCACATCGATACAATTGTATTGAAATATACTCCAAGCACTAAATCTCTCTGAAGAGACAAGTTTCATAAAATTACCAGGATCACAATGAGTGGCCAAAAAGGAAAACAACAAAAATTTTATTAAGTGTTTATCCCCAAAATTAATATTTCCCATTTTGCTTTAAAAAAATTTACAAAAAGGGGGAAAAAACCCCAAGTTATAGTCCTTAAAAATTATAAAGTATAATATTAAATTTGAATTTAAAATAAAAGAAGAAACAAAAAGAGCTATGAATATGTGAATGTTCAGTAATCATTGATCTAGTCAAACCAACTACTCCCACACAGAATAATGGTCACATAAATCCTCCCTATTATCGTTTCACATTTGTCATGTAAAAAAAGCTGACTGATAGTGATTTGTATAAATTGTGTATAAATATATGTAGGCTTAGAAACAGACACATTGAAAAAAGAAGCCTGGATATCATTGTAAATTAACTTAGGCAAAATATATTGACAATTTATTAATCACAATAAAGAAATAAAAAGCCCAATTGTACAGGGTATGTGAAAAATAATAAATTTGATTTGATTGCTACCCCACAGCATATTACATTTATTTTCCTTGTTGTGGTGATATATGGAGTAAAAATTTTTAACTGCATATCATCTGTAACTTTCAAGTCCATTCTAATCAATGTTTCTTTTTTCCCCTCCTTTCACTGGAAAAAAAAAATCCTCAGTTTTCCTAACAGAGCTCATTTCTCTGTATGTGAAAGAGAGAAATTTCACTGTCTTCTCTTTTTAGTATTGAAGATAACATGACTTTTAGACCTTTTGATTTCTTTTTTCTTAAATCATAACATCTTCAATGTCATGCTTAGAAGTTTACAAGTTGCTTAATGTTTTCTGCTGGTTTCAAACATGAGAAAGATTAAAACTTCTATTACTGTATAAAGTCTGCGCTTTGTGTGCCTAACTTGTCAGTCTGTCTGACTTGTACTTACAATTCTAAGTTACAGTTTTGAAAACTAGTAAGACAACCCTAAGCAAATATGGTGTTGAATTGTTCTTCTGTACTGAAGGCATATGCAGACTAAGTTCAGCCACTTACCTGCATGTTTCTCTTATTTCAGTCCAAAGGAACAGCTGGATCATTTATTACTTAATTCTTAGGCTTTCAGAGCCTGATTTTTATTCACTCATGGATCAGAAATGGAATTCAGGATTTGTGGAACTATACAAACCACAAATAGTAATGCCCATTGCATCAGCTGAGACCTAAGAGGAGTCACTTCTTAGAGATTCACTTTTTTGCAGAAGAAAAGTCACGTGAGGATCCCACAGAACACAATGATTTTCTACTAGTTTCTTGTTTTAACATTACATTGCTTAATATTCTAGAGGAAATAAAACCAAATTTTTCTGGAAGATTTTATTACAGCTGTGTCACTTGAATGGCTGTTTAGCACTGAATTTTTCTAGAGGGACATTTAGAACAAGAAATCCAGTTTTAAACTGCATTATCCAAAATTAGCTAAGTTTTATATTGCATTGCAGTGTTCCTTTTCCCTCTTCCCTTCCATGAAGAGTAGTGAGGTAAAAATTGCACAGAAATTGGCAAGGACTTTTCAAGAAGAATTAATTTATCATAATGATAAAAAATAAAAGAGAAATATGCTGCAATAAAATCATTAAAATTCACATGATAGTGTGATATAGTATACACATAAACATGGGGTTATTTGATTTGGCATTAAGAAGTCTGATGTATATTCCAAAAATTCTCATGTGAAAACTGAGTAATAAATGGAGAGTCTTCATTCAGATATATACATGTTTAGTTAAATAGATTGTTCATGATTGCCTCACAGATTACACTTAGCAATAAAATCATATGGGAGCAATACTATTTAATCTGTCTGAATGCTGTTGCCATCTCTTCATTTTCACTGGCTGTTTTGCATAATGCCCATAAAAATATTTAGAAAACTAATACACTATCCAAGGCTTCTACCCAACTCAGATGATTAAAATTTGATTTCTCAATCCCTTTCTGATATTTTTCTAATTTTTTTCTTTTTTAAGTTGCAAGGTTTCTTTTACAATGTTGAAGAACGAAATATCTTTGAACTGTGATTTCCTGCATATTTATAATGATAATGTAGCTTGGAGAAAATGTTTTGTGGTTTGTTTTTTTTTTTTTAAAAGGGGAAGTAAAATTTTTATCAATTTGGTGGATGCAAGAGTACCACAGATTCAAAATATATAAAGCAATTATTCTCCTCTTACTCCTCCCTTTCAAATGTTAAACACTACTCCTTTTTAAAAAAGAGCAGATCCAAAGGTTTGGTTGAACATTCTTTTAAAAATTAACTTATAACCATGATCAAATTTTTAATAATGTGGTTAACTTCAGTAATAATGTTTGCTTCCTTAAGCCAAACCAAACCAAACCTTCACATTACACATCCAACTATTCACTCCTATATCACACCTAATCTTCATCTGTTATACATATATATATGAATATATATATATGAATACCTATATACAACAATAGCAATATAAGTCATGTTGCTTCAGTGTTTAGAGAATGCAGCACATAGGGTATGATCCCTTTTATAGTGTACTTACGAAATAAACAAGAGAACTTTTGATTGGAGTTGAAACATTAATATTTTCCTTTGGAAATAGTAGAGGAAAAAAACCCCAAACCAAAGCCAAACTACCCATAGCTGTATGCTCACTGTTAAAATGGATGGAGATTTAACCTAGTTACTCCAGTCCCAGTTTGGCTCTTTGGCCATGACATTAGTTCTTCTGTTGAGAAGGAAACTGGAAGGAGTGTCTCAAGAGGTGAAATCATCAAGTGACTGATGGAGTAAAGAAATGCAAAATTTAAATGGCTTTTTAGCAGACTCTACTTTTCACAAAAGTGTTCTGTAGTAGTAACATAAAACTGCCATATCAGAAAGCATTAAACCGTGTTTATTCCTGGGCGACCATCAGACAAAGAAATTCTGAGGAAATATTAACTGTAGACTAGACACTATGAGACATGGGGTGTAACTGTGCCTCTCCCCATCAGCTGTTTATGCTGTCTTAGTTTAAAATATTGCAGCAAAAAATTAGGCAGACCAAGGCAAAGCCTCTTAAACTGAGCTCTCTCCTTTGATAGTTATTTCGGGTAGAAAATTAAGTAATAACATTTCATAGATCATCACATGGTTTGGACAAGAAGAATTACATTTCATTTGTTTCTGAAAGTTGTACTGGTTTTGGAAATCCTGACGACTGGATACCAGTTCTAATGTTTATTCTGCTATTCCTCTGTTTAAAAACTGACAGTTACATAGTTCTCCCAAACAGTCAAATAACCAAAAAACAAACATCGGATGAAATCAATTACACTCCACAAATAATGGATAAAATATAGTCTAAGTGGACAATACACATCTACCCCCTTCCACTGTGAACTGCTATCTAATCTATTCAGATTACATTTATGCATAAAATCACATTTAGGGAATGAAGCTCATTTGATAAATGATTGTCTAACAGAATAAAGAAGGCGTAATTGCTTAGATAATTTATTTTCCCAGAAAAACAACTCAACTATTTCTAGAGACTATATCATCAACCTCCTAGAGCTTGACAGCCCACTAACTCCCTTGATAGCAATTCTGAAATCAAATGTCTTACCTACTAGTACAAGCACATCTGAATAAAAGCAGTATGTTTTATAAAATTAGCAAAAGTTTTTTATCTGCCTTATTTTGGAATAATAGACTTTCTTCTTGATCTTGTTTTAGAAAATAAAACTTGTCAACAATCAGAAAAGGCAATTAAGGAAAACGTTCCTGAACTTGTGCTATTATGTCAACAGTACATAACAGTTACGAATGAGTTTGTCAGGGGCCATTACACTCCTAAATAAGCAATATGCTTCCCTAAAGTAAACTCACTACTTTTTCTCTATCACAGCATCTGCAATGACAACATGCTCTAAACTCCCCTACATGTATACAGCACAGTCCAGTGCTCAAATAATTAATTGAATATAACCATATGTCCATTCACTGAATCCATGTTGCTATTACAGCCACTGCAACAGTTGGACAGTTTGTAGACCGATTATTATTATAAAGAGTTTTGTGGTTTTTTTAATGGGATAATAATTTGGTAACACAAGTCATAACAAGTCTTATAGGTAGCAGTTCTGAAAATGTGTAAGGCTTGCATGTATATACTTACAGATGAATACAACGATGAATCCTTACTACGCACAGTTAGGTTGATAAACATTTTTACACTTCTTTCAAAAAGATCCACACAACATAAACATATGTTCTTTTATAATAATAAAAAATAATTTTTATTTCTTTAACAGCCCATCTAACTTAGAGATACTCTTAAAAAAGAAAACTTATTGTGGCAAATTACTGGCAGCAGCAGAAGCAAAATCCAAACCCAAATATTTTATGTTCCTGAAATTTATAGAATAATATTGTTGGAGTAAACAATTAGCACTCATCCTTCTATCAAAGGTCCTTATTTATGCCTTTTTAAAATGATTTCCCCCCCTAAAAAAAAGCTCTATGTTGAGTCCTGAAAGTCAATAAAACAAGATCTTCCTAGGTCATTGGATTAGATTAGTTTAAGATATTAAACACTTTTACCAGTGCTCTGTGTAAAGTTTTTTCTATTTATACATTTATGATAAGCATCACAAATTGTTTCACCTTTTACAGGTGATGGTCTAGTGCTTTATTTTTATGCCATAGGCATATATCTCTTCCATGCTATTTTTCACCTTCCCAAAACAAAACTATTACTGTTGAAAGATAGTCTAATTATCACAGAAACTTTCTTTTCTCATAGAGAAAAAAAAAACAAAACACATTCAAATTGGAAATATAACTTGGTTCTCAGAAGTTTTAGGAGAGTTTTATGACAGGGGAAAAGACTGATTTTCAGCAAAGGATCTGAACTACGACACCAGTTAAAGGTCCATTAGCTGGCCCAGCTTTAGCAGCTCTAGTAAGTTCAATTTGCCTGTGAGAAAAATCTTAAGAGGAAGTGTAGTCACTATGCTGGGAGACAGGCCTTTCTTTCAGGTCACCCTTTGCATTGCTTGCACCTTTCTTTCCCTGATGACTCCCTAGTTAATCAAGAGCAAGAGTAATGTCTACACCCCAGCACTTAACAGTAAACGTACACTGTGACAGCTGCTAGAAGCAATTCCCACATAGCAATATATTAACTGCACTGCTATTGCTGGTTGTAAAAGCAGTCATTAGGCCAGAATTTTTTTTCTTCCTCTTTCAGAAAGGAGATATGAGCTCATTAGGTTCTCAACACTCATGAAGCACTAAGCAGGAAACACACTGCACTCAGCTACAGCCTTTGTATCATGCAGGAAGAAATGCCTTTTTTCTACCCCATTAATCTAGTTAACATTGGATTAGCAAGATAACTCACACACGAAAAAAGAAAGAAGAGTGGAAGACAAGCTTTTATTCACTTTTAGATGTGCCCAGGGTCAAATCTTTCCCAGATGTTAATAATATTTATCCCATTGGACTTTCTTGGCTCAGGTGTTATAAAGATGGTAACAATCAAACATGTATTATAGAACTTTAAATCTAAAAGATTATAATAGGATTTATAATCTCAGTAGCAACATTAATTTTGGCAGTATTTAACTCCTCCATTCTAATAGTTTCCAGATTAAACTGGTCTGATAAAAGGAATTTTCGTAACAGAGAGTATCTGTCTGTTATCTCTTTCATTGTCTGCTAACAAGTTATTATTACCCGGAAAGCTCCTTTCAAACCGTGTTAAAGAAACAAAAGTTGGTTCTTTTAAGAAAGTTACTAAAAAAATTTAAGAGCTGTTGAGAGACATGCACCTATTTTGGTTTTATTTTACTACGTTTCTTCTTTAGCTGAAAGACAGCAGAAAACTTGATCAAATTCAAAGTATGAACTATGATTTTAAAGATATTGTCTGGTCAAATAATATGCTTGTCTTGATGGGGATAGTCATACATCTGAGCAGATAAACAACAGTTAAGCACCAATTGCTCAGTTTCCTCATTCAAAAAGCACATTTCTTTTTGCTTTGACAATTCACAGTCATAAAGTAATGTTTTTTAATTGACTTCTTATCATTTTTCCATGCATTCAGTTTTCTATTCACTTTCAAGAAAAAATTATATGTATAGACAGAAACAACAGAATTATGCAGTAAATATAACAGCTATTAAAACCTAGCCTTCCAAAATTGAACATTATGACTGTTTGGTGTTTAATAAACAAAACTTTTCTATCAACAGACTATTGAAAAATAATTTTATTTATTAATATTTGAGACACATATTTCCACTTCCTCCAAAGAAATCACAAGAAAGGAGTAGGAGGGGGAAAAAAAAAAGATTAGAAATGTACTGTAAATGACACTGCAGAGAAAACTACAAATATTCTTTCAGGAAAATAAGTTCCTCTAGCTGTAATGCTGCATTCTACATGTATGACAAAAAATAATCTTTCCAAGTCACTATTTTTCCAGTTTGTTTCTAAGTGTAACAGTAATGAATCAATTTCCCTTAAAATTGATATGAAATACCTGGTCAAACCAAGAAGTCAAACCAGAACAAAATTATTTGGTCAACACAATATAAAATGTTGGGGTTTTTTTAAACTAAGTTTTCATTCATGAATAAAAAAAATCTGAAGAGCCATTTTCTTTTTAAATCTCAGTTAAAACTCTGTGGCAAAATTGAAGTTTCTAGAGCAGGTCCAACCAAGTTTTAAATGTATTTTGAAAAAAATTGTTGATTAATTCTTTTACTGAGATCTATGATGAGGTGAGTGTAGCATTTACTATATTAGCCTATTCTCCTGTGCCTAACAAAAAGTATGTTCTAGCAGAAGACCTATTCAATATGAATGCAAAAAAGAAACACTGGAGAAAGATGATAGGTAGTGGTGGTATATGAGAAATAGATCTCAAATTCAAGAAGGAATAAGGAACTTTGTTTTAAAACTCCACCATTTTTTGTTACTTCCCCACACTCCTGAGCTTCCTGTTTCCAAGTGAACTGAAACAAGATGTGTTGAAACACCCAGAATGGAGCCTCTTCACATATTCTATGTTCATTAAGCAGACACAGCTGACCTCTGGAGAAAAAAATGTTCCTTTATGCTATAATCTATGTTCTAGAAAGTGTTATCAAATTGCATAATATATAGTTTGCCTATGATGCTTCAGAGGTTAAGACTACCACAGATTTTGTCTACTATGACAGTTTTATAGGCTAAATTATAGTAAGTATGATCACATAATCAGAAATGTTCAGGATTTCAAGGAGAATAAAATTAGATAGAGTGGGAGGAAGCTTTCTGAAACCTAATGAAATTTACAATGTTATTATAATTTCTTTTTTTCAGCTCAAATTATTGTAGAAAAGACCTAATTGCTCTCTGGGAGCTGACAAGCCCATACTGGTTCTGCCCATCCTCCCCCCATCTGTCCCCATAATCCTGCCCAGACATCCCAGGGCTGTGTTTGACCCTGTTTTCCCCCACCAGGCCTGATCCTGTTGTCCACCAGTAAGATCACATCCCAGTCCAACCTTGCCCCATCCCTATCCCCATGCCTGATGCCCCATGCTATGCCCTGACACTGAACAGAAAAAATTCTTGCCAAAAGACATAAAGTTCTGTCACAGTTTGTCCCTTGTTTTCTTACATTAAAGATTTTCTGTTTTATGAGATTCTTCAAGGTAGTCTTTGCTATGGGAAATTACCACACCAAACATCTGGTCATTTAATCAGATTTGAATTTATGGACAAAAAAAAAAATAGTTGTAGAATGACTTATAATGAAAAGGATATCAAGAAATAAATCTGAAGTTAGTATTCAAAGATGGGAAAAAACATTACATATAGAACAACAATAACCACAAATATATTTATAAAAAAACCCAAACCAAACCAAAACAATTAAGCCAAAAGCATACATGTTAAATGAAAAAAAAAAATCCTTACATTTTTTCTAAAACTAATGTACCGTCCTCTGAGAATCGTCATAGTATTAACTAAAACCAATATTGCTTAAGTCCATTTTATTTATATAACATTTAGTTAGTTTGCCGATTACTTGACAGGTACCAGAACCTCACAGAAATATTGAGCAGAATGTTTTGAAATTTGAAATATTTCATGGAGACATCTTAATTTTGAACAAATTTGACAGCAACGGCAAGGTTTTTTTGATGGTTTTGAAGTCAGACAGTTCTTATCTAGTAGCGTTACATTTCCTTTATTATTACTTCAAATATAAAATAGCTCTCCAGGGTTATTGCATGTTATTGCATGAATGTCAAATGATTAAAAGAAGAAATATATAAACAAGATTAAAAAAATGGGGAGTTTTGATCCTCCTCGAGGACAAGAAATTCTCACTGGTCTTTGATGGTAACCTTGGCTTTCTTCTCTAGTTCATAATGGTAAAATAGGCATACTTTTTTTTATTATTTTTAATATGGAAATTCTCATTCCTGATAATCAAAGATAAAAGTTATGAATAATACCCTGAACACATAGGTATTTCCAATTTTGTTTTAATAAAAGTTAATTTTATTTATATATATATATATGTATATAGATATGCAAACACTCAATCTCTTTACAAACATATTTATGTAAAAAAAATGTGCCTATGCATACGCAAGCATAGGAAGTTTATTGACTTCTGTACAGATTTATAGAGACCTATAGAGATTTGTAGTCACCAAGAAACAAGGTAGATATTCTACAGTCAAAAGAGAAGAGATAATCTCTCTACCAACAAATTTATATTTGCTTTTCTTAAATATCAGAAACAGTCTAAACACAACAATTAAAAACAATCAGGGACTAATTTACTGTTTGAGTAAACTATGGAAAAACACTGTACTGTTTTCAGTGCAAAATAAACAACTTCCAATACTTGAGGTAGCATTTTAAAGAGCTGCAGACATAAAATAAGGCACAGGACTGCTTTTGTCTTCTTTTCAAACCTACATTTTGCTTCTAGTGAGTCTTTTAACTCACTTTTGCATGGGTACATTTACAGCCACAAATTGGAAGTTCAAACTTCCTTAGCATATAAAGCACACAGCGTAGTCCAGTAGAAACCATAAGTACTACAGAAATAAAGCCCTTTCTAACTATTGGTGCCTTATAAGTTAATATTCTCAAACTTAGCACAGCAATAAGAAACAGTATGAATGAAACACAATGAAGCACAAACCATTTTTCCCTGGATAAAAACGCAAACTTTGACACAGGTGTTTCTCTAGCATTATGTTAATGCCTTATTTTCATGTGAGAACAGGCCAAAATGTATCTTTGTCTACTTCAATGTCAATTACGTGCCTGATTAAAATTTCATTTATTTTAAATTCTGAACTGCCTTTAAAACCAAATACTAACCTAAAAGATGATCATTGTCTTTAATGAAGCATTGAAATGAATTAATATCCCCCTGTAGTTTCAATAGACCTTGTTTGGTAGAAGATTGAAAAAAATGATACTGATCATCACGTTCTATACAGTCATTGGTGGAACTTCCCTTTCCCTGCAGGACTGGTCTTACACATATATCCAACTACCACACACGCATAAGAATTTACAGAAATCAAGAAAACAACTCTGATCAAAACCCAGCACACAATTTGCAGAGTGAGGCCCTCTGGAAAGTGTCTCTGCCACTTACAAAGGAATTGAAGGTTTCAGAGGGATTTAACAGCTTATATGGTGATGACACTGGAGCTGCAGTCTCAGTGGAATTAAATCTGACTTGATCCAATTAACAACATAGAATAGAAAACATAAAAGGCTGAGAGAAAGAGACAAAGAAAGAAAGAAAGAAAGAAAGAGAACTAAAGAAGAGAAAGAAAGAGAAAAAAGAAAGAGAAAAAAGAAAGAAAGAAAGAAAGAAAGAAAGAAAGAAAGAAAGAAAGAAAGAAAGAAAG
>NW_016690206.1:3904449-3954671 GCF_001604755.1 Lepidothrix coronata | reverse complement strand
AAAAAGAATTCTTTTTTCATGATGTTTAAAATATTTATATACTTCTGTCACTGTTTCACCATTGTTTATTTTTAAACACGTTTAAGTTGCTCTATTTAACACACTGTAATTGATCTTGTAATGCAAAGCAAATTTTCCTGATATCTATTAATATCTATTAACAGTATTTTAATCCCCCCTGCTCTTGTCTTTACATAAGAACAGCCAAAATATGTTTTCTATATCTCACCTTAAATTTTGTATTTGTTCAGTTCTTGACACATACTGAATTTCAGCTCTGAAAACCACTGTGGATTTTTCATGTCTTTATAGCATAAATGTAGACCTTTTAGAGGCATGTAAGCAAGTAAACATTGCACATGTGTCCTCACCTTGGCATCTTTTCCTATCATTGCACGTAAGCCTGTAATCCCTCTCATCCCCTAAATAGGTAACTTATTATTATACTAGACAGTTTTCTTTCCTTTATCTCTCACATTCAGGCTGTTACTAAATCCTGTCATTTTCCCCTTAGAACATCTCCAAAATCTAGCTTTTCCATTTAATTTGTGTTTTCAGGAAGGCGTAGTCATTCAGGAAATAACTGAGGCATAACAAGGGCACTGACATGTCTATCAGGTACTTCCCTCCTTTCTTCTTAATTCTTCAACTATTCCCCCCTTTTCCTCTAGTTCACCTTCTTTCCCTGTTTGTATACCTTATCCTCTGCCCTGAAGGCTTTCTTATTCTGTGTCCAATAGTTATTACTTAAATATTCAAACCCTTTAAAAACACTTAGGTTCATGTTCTAGGCTTCTCCCTAAACCCAAGAGTTCATTCCTAATCCTCTACATAACAACACTTTCTGGTCTTTCAGATAGAACTCTTCATTTCCACAATCCTGTAAACAATGAAAACAAAGTACAGTTTTTAAAGCATGCGTGGCATTCTTTTTTCCCCTCCCTCATATTTTATCTGTGTATTTTTAAGGTCTTTTTATTTTTTGTTGTTTTGTTCCTGTTATTTATTAGACACCGGAATACTGGCTATCTCAGCACTGAAGGTAGAAGTAAAACAATACAATAGATAGGTCTAACATTTATTCCATGTTCAACAGTTTCCACTTCTAATCATCCATGTAATGTAATATTTGTAGTGGAATCCTTGTTTTGGCAGTCTATTTAGGTGTCCTTGGGGTACTAAGATCCTTTTACTAAGCATTATAAGAAAAGTATAAAATATGTACAGATAATGGGCCAAATTATATTCTTTACTATGTCCACATCGATTTGTTGCATATGTACTGACTTCAAAATTTTGCATTGATCAAAAGAGGAAAATGTTCATATGATTGCTTCTGGAATAAAAATCATTCTGTATCATATATTTTGCAGAACTGCTGAGGGAACTGTAAAGACAGCAAAGGTGTGGGTGACATCATACTGCTGTATCAGTATCCTTACACTTAAACTGAATTGGATTAAAGAGGATAAAGAAAAAAGAATATAAAATGATGAAGGATTTCTGTGCTTGGAATCCATGATAAAACTTATAAATGAGAAGTTATTGTGCATTTTCTGGTTTAAAAAACTCTCTTATATTGCAGTTTCCTTTTTAATGATCAAAAAGGAATTTAGTTGCCTTGGTGCAGTATTGACTGTGAATAACTCATGAGTCTGGGATAAAACTAATTAAGGAAAATCTGAGATTGAAGCCTTCCCAAAAACAGAAGTGAAAAAGCTAATCCCTGTTATACATTTAGAGGCACGTGAATGTGATGAAATTTGCTTCTTTTTCTTCCGTTATACACTTCTGGGCATTCATCCGTAAGACCAGAATGCTTAAATAACTGCTTCTACATTGTTTAGGCCCTTGTGTTATATTTCTTTTCCTCCATGGAAAAAAAAAAATAAAAGGAATTACAGTTACCACTGAACTTAGGGAACAAATACCAGCATTGAATTTGGTTTTGAGTGTTTCCATTGCTCTCATGAAGTACCAGATTGACAGTGCCATAATCTGAAGATGTCACCCTTGTAGTACAAGCTTTTTTCACCCTGTTTTAATCAAATGTTTCAGTCATAATCAGCAAGGGCTACTTTTAGATCTGAAGATTTTAGGTTCAGTGATATTTCGGTTTTAATCCCTTGACAGGGTATGACAAAATGATCTTTCTGTTATCAAAAGCTTTCAGCATTTCCTATCATCCTTTTGGGGAAATTTTAGACAGTGAGAATCCATTTAAAGTTCAGAAACACTTGAATCACCTTTTCAGACATAAAGATAATGTCAGAAAGATAATACAATTTTAGTCTATTAAAAATATGGGTCTTCAAATTTATTTCTAAATTTATGTCAATTGTTTTACCTTTACATTCCATCACTGTGACTTTCATATTTTTCAAAGATTAGACTTTCTCTACATGAGTTCAATAGTATTCTAATATATGAAAACAAATTTAGCCTTTGATCGGGGAGTATCCATGAAAGACAAAGAAAAATAAAAACAAGAATCATCATCCTTGCGCAGCACAAATTCTTCCTGTGAAATGATGTAAACAGTACATTTTATTGCTTTAGTTTACATGATAATAGAGCTAACACTAATGCCAAGAGGATAAATAATGTGCTTAACACTCTCTGCAGAGGACGGAGGTTAGATTTTTGTGTGTGAAGAAAATTGAATCACACTCAAATTTCCTTACCCTGACAAATTACTTCTGCTACATTCCATGTCTCTATTCAATTAAACAAATATTGTGGTGGTCCAGCATTATTTCACCATGATTAAAATCACTTACAATAAAATTATGATTTCTTCCTCATCAAAGGTTCTATTACAAAGAGCAGCACTTTGCAGCTTTCTGCCTTAATTTGTTCTTCATTTGTGCCAAAGGAGCCAAGTTGGATTCTAACTTTGCCCAAATTAGTAACCGAGACTCATTCAGAAGAAAAAGTTTAATCTTAGAGGTGACAGTTTTACATTATGATGCTGTTGCTGTCAGCATGTAATGTGATAAAAAAGAAAAATTCTAAGCTGCTTGGAACAAACAATATACTTGAAATTATTTGAAAAATAGTCTTTATATTTTTGAACCTATGTAATCACAACATAATAGACTTGTGCCAGAGTTTTTGCCAACAATGAACTTACAGTTGCACTTTTTGGTGTGCTAATTAAGAGCATTGATACAATAAAATAAGGTCATTTATGAATCTCCATTTTAGTTGCATTCAAGAAATTTGACATTTTTCCTAAAGTGTGAAACACAGAACTGCACACAGTACTCAAGGTGAGGCTACATCAACCCTGAATACAGAGGGATAATCACATCTTTTGATCAGCTGGTGTTGCTGTCTTTCATGCACCAGAACCCATTTTTCCCTTTTGGCTGCCATGACACACTCCTGGCTTGCACTAAGCTGCTGCTGACCAGCCTCCCCAGATCCCTTTCTGCAGGGCTGCTTTCCAGACACTCCTCTCCAGATTTATGTTTGTGTCTGACACTACTCTGTCCCAGGTGCAGAATCTGGCATTTTTTCTTGTTAAATTTCATGCCACACCAGCACTAACTGCTGCTGCTCCTCTATGTATTGTAGAGAATAATATAATTTATATATTAGTAGAAATACATGGAGATATTATCTTTCTGTTTTCAATATAGTACTAAAGAAAACCTAAACATATATAATACTACTTATTTATTTGCAAATAAGCCGGTAGTTAAATGAATTGTTCAGTCTTTCAAACATAAAGTCTGTACCTATATCTTATTGGCCAATGTCTACAGAACAGCTAGCAATTTTACTTTTCAAAATACTACTTTACAAATCATCCAGACAGAGAAAGACTCACACCCACACAGTTGGTTGTAAAAATTCTCCTCTACACCTGATTTCAGACTTCATACGAACAGAGAACGAGGTACTTCCGTATCTCAGGTTGACATTTACAAAGCTGTTCACAATTTTTGCTGCTTTGCCAAGGGGCAGTGAGGGTTGAACAGCTTTCTCTGTTGTTTTCTTCTTTTTTTTTTTTCTTTCTTTTCAGGCAACAGATGCTTCATGCACTTGAACATTCGAGCAGACCTAGCTAATCATAGCAATGATGCTCCAAGGAGAAGTAAAATGCTGTTCCCCCACTTAAAATCACTTCTTCATCTGATGCTTGAGAAGGTGCTAGTTGGCATTAGAGACTGGAGATTATGGGAAAAGGCTCATAGACAGAAGCTGCTGTCTGAGCATGCTCTGCAGTGGCTCTGGGAGGAATGTCAACAATCCCAGGCAGGTGTAAAGATCAGAGCAATCAAACCGAGAAAGCCTACATAGGATTCCACCTCAGTGAGGGGAGAATGAGAGCATCTTGAAAGAAAAAGGATTGAGCAGAAAGAAAAAGAAGGGAAGACACAGAAAACATACAGAGAAAGAAAATCATGCTTTTGTGGTTGTATTTATAGCTATATTCACATTTAGTGGTTCCTATGGTGCAAGAAGTATGAGGGTAGAGGGGCTCTGTTCGGGGTTTTTTTAGAGTGTTTGGGGCTCTTTTATACTTGTTTTTGTTCTGCAGTTTTAATGGCTTAGAAAATTTACAAGCAGTTTTTGAAAAGCTTTAGGTTCATTCAAATATATTTGCTGGTTATAGACATGTGACTTTGAAGAAATTTGTTGTTTTCATTTTATCATCTGTTCCTTTGGCTGAAAATCCTCAGAATTATCAGCATTAACAGGAACAATTAACAAAACAAGCTTAGCTGTCCCAAGGAAAGGAGAAAATGTTTAAAAAAGAAACCATGAGATTAATCTAAAATTTATCAATTGTATCAAACAATTCATCAGAGCAGCTTGTATCTATCCTGTCTAACACCATACAATGGTGTTTGACTTAACTAATATTGTCAATATTTTAATAAATTTTGTATTCTTAAATGAACTTTACAGCAATTTAAAATGCTTTAATGAACACCGTAAAAGAAAAAATAGCTATGCTTATGTATTATGATCAAGCTCCTCCAAGCTACTTTACTTCCTTTTGGTAAGTAGTCACCTCTCAGCTTACTTAGTTATAGTCATATAAGAAGCTGCAGGGGTAAGAGTTAAAAATAGTTAAAAATAAATGTAATGTTTGAAAAGAAAAGAAACAAAATAAAACTATTGTTTTAACACATGCAAAACTGTGGAGTATTACATTACTGAAAAATACATTAATTTTATTGAATGCTGAATGTAAAAAAAATGTGGTGCCACTGATCCTTTGCAATTTGATTTAGGTGAGATCTATTGATTCATAGCTTATTAGTATGCTATGTACGAAAAGATCTAGCTAGGTACATTTCTTTCTTTGTCAGAGAAGCTTACACCTGCACAGAGTAGCATGAATAGGCTGCAAGAGCACCTTGTTGTTTGCTAAACAGAATAATTAAGGATCCATAAGCTACCAAACGAATGCAATGATTATCTTTAGGACTATCTTAAGAAACAAAATGTCAGTGGCTTTTTTTTTTTTTTTTTTTCTCATTTTGGTGATATGGATGTAATCCACATTAAAAACTGATGTTTTAGAAAAAAATATACTTTTGTGAAGTAAAACATGGCATCGTAGTAGGATGAGACAGAACATATTTAATGACTATAACCCTCCTTCTAATATTTGTGATCTTATATTTTTGTAATCTTAATTACATATTTTTAACAGCTGGGTTTTTACATGCACTGTCTCAGATTCAAGTGCATACCTCCTGTTTTGTTGGGGGGGTTGGGGTTTTTTTTGTACAAGTTTATTTATGCCTCTTCTCAGTCATCACTCTCTGCATCTGAACATTGGACCTTCAGCTTAATAGCACAAATCTCTTCCACTAAAGCTTTACTGTTACAATTATCGCAGATGGTAACAGAAATAAGTGCTTATCTCAGTGGACCAGGTGCTTGAGAGAAATACATAGCACAATACACCAGTGGATTACATATTTATGAGTAAACACATTTCACAAAGAACACAGATGACTACTTAAATGAATGAGTACCTTTCTTGAAGGCACTGTGTCTAACTGATTGAAAGGCAAATTATGGATCCATCATGTTACTGATTATAGCAGCCTCTATTTTAAAGGGAACAAGTTCTAGCTTATAAAGTCATTGAAATGTACAATGCATAAAAAATACCTGGGAAATGTGATCCTTAATTCTTGTTCTTTAATGCTGCCAGCTTTTGAATTCATTGTTGGCTTTTATTGGTTGATAGGTTTGTTCCCTTCCTCTTACCTCCACCCTATCTACCTACCACAAAGGACATCTATAAAGGATTCAGATATGTTTGTAGTGACACACTTATTTCAGCAAGTGTTCTCTTTCTCTTGATAAGAGGTTCAGTCAGAAAAAATAGAGTAGACATTCTTATATGCATGTGGAATACTCTTAATATTTTCTTTCTATCATTTCTCAACTCTTGTGAGACAAAAGGGGATAAATGTGGTTTCAGAGAACAAATTTCAGAAAAGGTATTTCCCAAGAAACATGACTATGCTAACTAAAATAAGATGTCAGCTTCTTATTATTTCTGTTTTAGACAGTGACAAGTATAATAGGTAAAATATTTTTTAATCCAAAAATTATTTTCATAAGTGAAATGTCAAATGGAAATTTGCATGCAGAAGAGGTTTTTTTTTGCTTATTAATACCCAAACTAAAACTGGTATCTCCCACAAGCAGCTCAATATGAAAGTGTAGTAGTATCATTTGGTAAGTTATTGGGCCTATGTTACCTAATATGTTTCCTCTGGAAGAAAATAACAACCTTTTTTTTTTTTATTTTTCCTTATCAAAGTCTGGAACACAACAATTTGGCACAGAAACAATGTGTTTTGGTCCTGATCTCCCTAAAATCATGAATCAGAGAAGATAAATATTTTGCGTAGCTAGAACCTAGAGAATGATCACCCACTATAGTTTGTTGAGATCTTAAAGTAGTTTGTTATTGTGTAAGTTACCTTTAAACAATGTGACATGCTGTACTCTTCTTCATTGTTATGGCTTTAAGTCTTAATACCCAAACTGGTGTTACCAACATATATTGGAAAGAGAGGTTAACAATGACTGTAACACCATTTCATAATTTCCCATTCCTCCATGTTGCCTGATGTCTAGCAACACTTGAGGTGGTTTATAGCATCTCCCTGTTAGCCAAATGGTGCAGAAGGCTTTAGGGACTGTGGATGTGTGACACAAGATTGAAGCCTTGTGCTTGTGTGTTTCTTTTATTTCCTTCTCCTTACACTGGCCTTCTGAGAGCAGAGTGTTGCTTTAGGAGTGGTTAGGTACCAGTGCGTGACAGAATTTGAAGTCCCATATTTTCATTACACTCATATAATTTAGTAAGAATTTACATGTGTCAGATTCCTAAATTATTGTAAACCATATAATACCTACCTTTCCTGTTATTTTCTGAAACATCTTTATTGTTTCTACGCTAAGACTAGATTATTACTTCACTCTATCGCAGAAAGCTTTAATAAGTTATATACTTCTGATAGGGTATACATTCAAGAAGAACTACCTCTGACAATCCAAAACTTAAACACCTTAAGACAGGACATAAATTAGACTAAGTGATTATAGATTTGATTAAGATGATGGAGATACACTGTTCCATAACATCTCAGAGTCTTGTTTTCCGTGAAGCAGGTATTTTCCTGCAGCTCATGGAGACCACCATAATGGAGCAGATGTCAACACTGCAGCCTGTGGAAAACCCCACACATGAGCAGGTTGATTTGCTCTAAAGGAAGCTGCAGCCTCTGCAAAGAGTTCACAATGGAGCAGGGGAAAATTGTGAGGAGTAAAGAACAGCAGAAATGAACAGTTATGGTCTGATCTCAACTCATATTTCCCGTCCACCTGGGGTACTGATGATGGAGGGGATGAGGTGGGAGGTGGAGTATTTGGGGATGAAAAAATGAAGTTGAGCCTGGGAAGAAGGGTGGGTGGAAATACGATGATTTAATTTCTTTCGAGGATAGCTGATTTCATAATACTGATGAATATTTTTGTGCCAATGAATATTTGTGTGCCAATGAATAAATACAAAAGAACAGTCAACAACAATAACAAGAAAACAAAAGAATTACCCAAGGAATATAAAACAGATTATAAGGGACAAAAAAGGTAATATGTGATGATTCATACTCAACGTAATCCACGCAATCATGAAATGTATAGAAAATGAAAAGCACAAAGATCATCCAGTATTATTTTATTTTTTTTCTTAGTACTTTTATCATTAGAGTTATAAAACTATGTATGCAGGCTATCTCTCTCTGGACACTCCTTTAATCATGTCTTCCAATATATCATTGCTAACATGATTACCTTTGGCTCCTCTGCTTATGTTCATTTACCTTTGGATCGTCTGCTCCATTGCCATTAAAATCACCTTTTGAATTTACTTTTATTCTAATTTTCCATTGTGAGATACATTTTTTCATCTTCACAAGAATCCTTGCTGATATTAAGTCTTCTTTTGCTTCAAAGAAACAAATACAATGCCTCTTACTTAAGTTTAATGGTAAAATACCATCATCTCAACAATCTGCAACAAAACATTAATTAATGACAACTGATCAAGAAAGATGCATTTGTGGCTGTGTTTGAAAGAAGTAGAATCTAAAGGCATAGGGCCAAATATTTCTCTGAGGGCTTCTTTATAATGATTTAAAGAATCAGAACAATGATTACAGTAATTCAGATCAAAATACTTTCCAGGATTCCAGGAACTTTACGTAAACTGCATTAGTAGTAGCAATTACAGTTCAAATATCTACCATCCACTACTCAGTTCCATCATAATTAGCCTCACCCAAAACTTTTACAAAATGCAAATAGATATTCTGCAAGTGCTTAGTGACTATCCTGTTCTCATTCAGATTTATCAGACACTGAAACAATAGTATTCTGTCTTCCTGTCTTTGCAGCATAAATAAATAAGTATAATATTTTGAAGTCTGAAAGTCATAAAATGTTCCTAAGCAAGAGTCTCAATATCCATTACCTTATCAGTATGTGTGCCTGGTATGGATGGCATGCCTTAGTTTGCCTTCATTTTCTTTCTCTCCATTCTCTCTCTATACCCTAAGTTAACCAGTTCCACTTCAGTACAGCAAGACAGTATAGCAAAATGGTCAGATTTTGGAATGACTTGAACAATTGGTATTGGTCTGCAGATAACTTTTTTTTTCTAGTTTACTGCAAGAGAAAACAATCATGCAAAACAGCAATTACATGCAAATCTCATCAAATTTCTGTGCTCTTAGATAGTACATTTCCTGGTTCTTCAAAAGAACTTTTGGATTTTGAAAAAAAAATAGAATATTACTGAATAAAAAAATTGCTGAGATATAGATAAATACACCAAATTGAATGTATGCAATAGATGAATCTTACTTGCAATTTACTTTTTGCAACATAGTGGTATAGCCATTCAATGATAAAAAGTAATTTCTATCATACAAGGCATATTATATCAGCAACCCTCAGCCAAAAGCTTAAGTGTTTTTTGTTTTCTTTGTAGAAACTATTCTAAATGGCAAGTAGCTTTGGATATACCTAATACTTCCTATTTTAGTACTGGGGTTAAAAAAAGAGAAAGATTTAAGAGAAATAGGGCTCTCTCACAATCTTTCTTCTTTCTATTTTAAATTCCATATATGTTAGAAAAGACAGCCCAAAGAACTTCGCCCAATTGCTGCTGTGCATTGTGACTTGATATAGGTCTTTTTCTCCAACCCAGATGAAACTACTGAAACCAAGTGAAACCTCAACCTTTCTTACATTCTGTAGTCCAAAAAGATAAAAAAACCCAACCAACCAACCAAATAATCAGAAAAACCCACAGATAGTATAGGCTTGCTTAATATATTTGTCTCAGTGTTGTTATGGCAAAAATTTATCTGACAAACTTTTTTTCCTTTAAACCAATGACTGGTGGTCAGGTTGCTGAAAGTGAGTTTTAAGTGAACAGTCTCTGGGAACATACAGGAAGGAGTGCAAGGGATAAAGAAAATATTAACAATGGATATATTTCCATTGTTCTTTGAAAGACTATATGTTTTCTACTGCCCATGTGGGGGTTAACCACTCCTTAACTGGGTATCTAGGAGCTGTAAATTGGCAGCACTAATAGCATAGATACTCTCTTAGCAGTGGGCAGATAAAGAAAGAATCTACCTCTCATTTAATCTATGTCATGATCATGCTCATCTTGTGTCTGGAATCCCTCTGAATTGGCTTTGTTCAAGACCAAGGCTCATAAATATATTTTTCTAACTCTTTTTCTTCATACCTGTGTTCTCCGGTATGTTTTTGAGCTTATGAGTTGTTCTTATCATCAGGTCTCAGTGGTTAGAATTTGCTGGTAAAATGCTTTGTCATAGAATCATGGAATTTTAAGGGGTTAGAATGGACCTCAAAAATCATCTAGTCCCAACCGCCCCTGCCAAAATCAGAGACAGTTTCCAGTAGACAAGGTTGCTCAAGGCCTTATCTAACCTGGTTTTGAACACTACCACGGTTGGTACATCCATAACTTCTCTGGGCAACCTGTTCCAGTGCCTCACCACCCTCACAGAATAGAATTTCTTCCTAACATATAATCTAAACCTACTCTCTTTAAGTTGTAAGCCTTCCCCCACTATCCCATCACTACAGTTGCTCATGGAGTGTCCCTCTTCAACTTCCCTGTAGGTGCCCTTCAGATACTGGAAGGTTGCTGTGAGGTCTCACGCAGCCTTCTCTTCTCAAGGCTGAACAGTGTCAACTTTTTCAGCCTGTCTTCATAGGAGAGGTGATCTAACCCCCTTATCAACTTCGTGGCCCTCCTCTGGACTTTTTCCAACAGTTCCATGTCCTGCATATGCTGGAGGCATAGAATCATCCCATCTTTCATTTCATATTGAATAAATAAGGACATGTTGGAAAGAAGACATATTCTGTATATCTATGTTTGTTTAGCTTTAAGAATTCTGAATAAAACCCAAAGACCAGTTACAAAATCAGATTAGGGCTAACACAGAGTTTAAAAAATTCACCAGCTTAGCCTTCATTCCTCACCATCAAGTTTTTATAGGATTAAATGTATAATCAACACAACAACAACGAAAGTAGCTGCATCCTAGAAGACTCCACAGTGGATGTTATTCCAGAAGGAAAGAGTGAATGCCTCCTGGTGTAGTGGAAGGTGTCCTTTCCCATGGTCAGGGGATCTGTAAGGTCCCTTCTGATCCAATCCTTTCTACAATTCTACAACTGTATGATTTCTGTGAATGAGGTTTTAAAGGAAGAAGGGAATGAAATTAAGTTTCTGACAGAGACATTCCTTGGTTTTGAAAAAGTGGTGTGAACTTTGTAAGGTACTACAAAATCAGAAATGATTAGACATATTATTTCCTGTAGGACTATATTGGGATATTCCAGTAGGGCAAACAATTTGCACTCATGTGCATAGAGAAGCAAAGTGTTGCACCTTCAGAGGCCTCAGGGACCACAGGACCACTATGTCCTCAAATAAAGGAGGGCTATGTGCTGAGCATACAGGATGCACAGATATATTGAAGCTGTTGGGTCCTGGATAGATGTCCACCATTCCTGGATGTTGGGCTCCCTAGGAGCAGGCCAAACTTAGATTTTTTATTATGTTTCTCTAACAGATAATAGCATGCATAATTTTAATAATTTCCTTGGCTCATTTATCTCGAAGTATAACTTAGTTAGAAAGGATTGATAAGACTGTGACACATCGACAGAGGAAGTAAAGATAATTGGCCATAATGGCTGTAACATTTGGTTTCTACTTGGCAAAGCGTAGACAGTGCTGTCTTCAGACAACTGGCCCCAGATGGACAGCTTATTTGTGAAGCAAAACATAGTGGTGGGTGGACAAAGCGACGCTTGTTGGATAAGGGACTCTCTAGATAAGGCACTCTCTTCTCAATGGAAGGAAGGCTTTGTTTCAATTCCCTCCTCTAAACTATGAAGAAGTTAGATATTTAAATATGTCCTGTGGTCTAAATGACTGCCCTAACCATTGGTCTGGGGGACTTGATGAGGAGGCAAAGCTACATTCTTTTAGCTTTTGACTGACAAGTGAATTTCCTTAAAAACACTGGCTTAGTCTCTACATTTTCCCATGACTTATAAAATCACCCCAAAATGGAGCTGATTTAATTTTTAAGCAAATAAAGTATGTCTTTGTTCAAACCAAGTGATTTATGTCAGTGAAAATTATTGCAAAAACTTGATTTTGAAATTATAGAAACCTAGTAATTTATCTATTTAGTTTCCTGGTTTTACCACTGAATCAAGAAAGCACAGATACATGCAAACATAAACACACTTCCTTGAGAAGACTTAACTAGAATCCAGCCTTGATCAGCACTAGATAATAGTCCCTCAAGACTATGGCACGCTAAGTACATATTTTCCATTTCTTTACCTTTCAGCATAAACAAAGCAAAGCACAAGAAATTTTCTATCCTAAAATGCCTGTGTATCTAAGAAAAGCTTGAGCAGATAACTTTTGTTACTTACTCTAGGAATCACTGAAGCAAAAATTAGAAAAAGGAAATAGGAAAAAAACCAGTAATCATTACTAATAGTATGGGTTTTTTTGTTTAAAAACATACCAAATTTTTTAAACCTTATATTTTCTTTTTCTATCTGCTTGGATGAAAGCCACCCTGTGCTACTAAGCTTGAACTCTTTTGAGACACACAGAAGGTGTAAATCGTGAACAGATTACATATCTGTAGCTCACAAATCCCTGAGTGTATGGATACAGTTACTGTCTGGAACCAGGATTTTCCTTTCTCTTTGTAATTATCTTCTGAAGCAGATTGTTCATTCACCAGCAGGAGTCTTTCTTTCTTTCTTTCTTTCTTTCTTTCTTTCTTTCTTTCTTTTTTTCTTTCTTTCTTTCTTTCTTTCTTTCTTTCTTTCTTTCTTTNTTCTTTCTTTCTTTCTTTCTTTCTTTCTTTCTTTCTTTCTTTCTTTCTTTCTTTCTTTCTTTCTTTCTTTCTTTCTTTCTTTTGTTCTTTCTTTCTTTCTTTCTTTCTTTCTTCCTTCCTTTCTTTCTTTCTTTTCTTTCTTTTCTTTCTTTCTTTTCTTTCTTTTCTTTCTTTTCTTTCTTTCTTTCTTCCTTCCTTCCTTCCTTCCTTCCTCCCTTCCTTCCCTTCCTTTCCTTCCTTTCCTTCTTTTCCTTCCTTTCCTTCCTTCCCTTCCTTTCCTTCCTTTCCTTCCTTCCCTTCCTTTTCTTCCTTTCCTTCCTTTCCTTCTTTTCCTTCCTTTCCTTCCTTTCCTTCCTTTTTCTTTCTTTCTTTCATGCCTAAGTTATGATAAGTCAGGTAACCATACTTAGGCAGGATCCATAAAAGAACTGAGAAACCTAAGTATCATCAAACTGTCTTTGTAGATTCTCCTGTAAAACAAACAGAACTTTTCAACCACCTACTACCCACAAAAAAATACCACTACCTATCAAAAGTTTACAGGAATCTGTCTCTTTCGAGGCATGACCAGAATTGCTTAGGCTCATTGCTGTACACAAACTGGGTGTTTCTCTTATATTAAACAGTCAGAGGATTTTTCAGAGAAAAATGTACATTTTCCCATGGAGTGGGAGGTGGCAGTGAAAATTGCAGTGTTTTGTAATTGTCTTGCCAGGGATTCAGGTGTCTCCTCCAACTTGTGCATTTGGTGAGAATTAAACCTTGAACTGTGAAACCTTCCCAGGTATTCTTTGACCTAATGAATATTTATAATCCTGAAAACAGAATAATTTTAAGAGAGAATTCTGTTCCACCAAAAGCTTTGCATTCTGACAGAGTATTTATCTCGGGGGAAAAAGAAATCTAAAGTTCTCTCAGAAAATTTAATCCAGCTCTGTCCCACTTGGGTGACTACTCTTAAAGTTGTATTGCTGTACTGAAGGAGACAGGAGCATTACCTTTCATTTCTATATGATTCTAATAGGAATTCTGATGCTTACTTATTTGTCTAACTGCCAGAGCACATAACCCATGGAGAGTTGCAGACCAAAAGGCTAAATACCTATGTCAGGAGAAGGGATGGTTCTCTAAGCTTACTCTCCTTCTTATAATTTCTTATTTGGCTGCAAATATGGACAGGATCCATATTTCTTTTATGAGGACAACCTTCTACAAGGAATAGGTCAGATAAAACACTCTAAGAAGAAAGTGATCCTTCCCTTGGGACTCAGACTTGAAAGATGAAACTGGATGAAGCAGACACAGAAGAGATTGTTATAGTGAGACACTGAGGAGCAGGGAATAGGCACGTAGGTCTCAAAGGAAACTAAAGCTATGCAAGAATTAAAAGGAGTAGCATAAGGCTTGTTGTAACCTTGAAAGCTATTGAGCATACTGAAACCTTCCTGCAAGGTTTTCAGGAGAAAGGATAGACTTTGTCATGTAAACTGATTATAGTTCTATTCTCTCTGAGCAATGAGTGGATTTCTAGCCTTAAAAACTTGTCTTGTTTACATTCTACTAAAAACTGTCTTTTGCCTAACCCTGGTTTGTTTTTTTTTTAATCTACTTTGAGGAATATGCAAACACAGACAAAAACAACTCCCTGTTCTGGCTGACACAGGCTTCTATCAGACATATCTCTGATAGCTCTTCACCTAGAATACTATGATTTTTAGCTCCATTCTAATTTTCATGTATTTTTTAGCAGGTCTTGACACCTCATTTGAGGTTGTGTATTTCTCCAGGTAAGAAAGAGAAAATGGGGGATGAATACACTATATGTACACAGGAGAATAACCTTGCAACTCCTGTGGTTTGAGTTAAATGAGGTTTAACTCGTACAGAGAGCAGACATTGGTAAGGAAGCCATCTTTTATGATAGAAAGCTCCACAAAGGTTCAGCACTGATTTTCCCCTGAGTGCTTTGCTTAATGGACATGATTTACCACTTAAAATATCTATATAAAATCCACTGAAAGCTGCAACACCTGGTATATACAATTAAGAAAATAATTTTTAAAAAGTAGAAGACAACAGTAACATTGATCACTTTGTTAACAGTTTATCCTTGTGTTGCCACAGTTACAATGTCATCAGTCCTGAGCCACCTGCTACTGCTATATTATTCACACAAAGTTTTATTTTGCACCTACTTTAACCATGGAAACTTCAATGTAGATACACAGAGACATTCTGGCATTCTTTTTCATAGAATCATAGAATGCTTTGGGTTGGAAGGGACCTTAAAGACCATCTAGTTCCAACCCCCCAGTCATGTGAGTAGGATGCCACTCACTAGATCAGGTTGCTCAGGGCCCCATCCAACCTGGCCTTGAACACTTCTGGGAATGGAACATCCACAACTTCTCCATGCAACCTGTTCCAGTGCCTCACTACCCTCTGAGTAAAGAATTTATGCCTGACTTCTAACCTAAACCTCTCCTCTTTTGGTTTAAAACCATTCCTCCTTGTCCTATCACGGTCTGCCTGTGTAAAATGTTCCTCTCCTTCTTTTTGTAAGCCCCCTTTAAGTGCTCGAAGGCCACAATAAGCCTTCTCTTCTTCAGGCTGAACAACCCCAACTCTCAGCCTGTCTTAGTAGGAGAGATGCCCAGACCTCTGATCATTCTCATGGTCCTCCTTCAGATCTGTTCTAACAGGCCCACATCTTTCTTGTGCTGTGGACCCCAAACTTGAATGCAGTACTACAGGTGGGGTCTCACAAGGGCAGAGTAGAAGGGCAGAATTACCTCCCTCAACCTGTTGGACACTCCTCTTTTGATGCAGCTCAGAATGCAGTTGGCTTTCTGGGCTGGATGTGAACACTATTGGCTCATATCCAGATTTTCATCCACTAGAACCCCCAAGTTCTTATCTGCAAGGCTGCTCTCAATGATTTCTTCTCCCAGTCTGTACTCATGTCTGGGATTGCCATGACCCAGGTGCAGCACCTTGCACATGGGCTTCTTGAACTTCACAAAATTCTTGCCACCCCAAAAATTTTCCAGGTCCCTCCAGATCTCATCCCTTCCTACTGTTTTGTCAACCACACCACTCAGCTTGGTGTCATCTGCAAACTTGCTCAGAGTACACTCAGTCTCACTGTCTGTATCATTGATAAAGATATGGAAGAGCATTGGTCCCAAGACAGAGCCCTGAGGGAAACCATTCTCTACCAATCTCCACATGCACATGGAGCTATTGATCACAACTCTGTCTCTCCAGACAATTTCTTGTCCATTGAATAGTCCACCCTTCAATATGTCTCTCCAATCTGGAGACAACGCTGTTGTGTGGGACTGTGTCAAAGGCCTTACAGAAGTCTAGGCAGAGCACATCAGTTGGCCTTCTTTGACCATTGCAGTCACTCCATCACAGGAGGTCGCCAGATTGGCCAGGCATGGTTGGCCCTTAGTGAAGCTATGCTGGATGTCCTGGATCATCTCCTTGTCTTGCATGTGTCTTAACATTGCTTCCATGAGGATTTGTTCTATGATCTTCCCAGGTACAGAGGTGAGGCTCCATAGTCTGTAGTTCTCTGAGTTGTCTTTTCTCCCCTTTGTAAAACAGGAGTGATGTCTTCCCTTCTTCCAGTCACCAGGGACTTTGCCTGACTTTCATGACTCGACAAATAACATGAAAAGTGGCTTGGCAACAGCATCACCCAGTTCCCTCAGGACCCTGGGATGCATGTCATCAGGCCCCACAGACTTTTTGTTGTCTAGGCTAGAAATTTAGGTGAAAATTAAAAATCTATAACATTTAGCAGATCATTGTTAATATGAAACAGTTCATACTGCTGTATCTCAACCAGGGAAAAAAAAAAAAAACTACAATAAAATCCTCCTCCCCAAATCCCACATCGTTAATTTTAAGATCCAGTTCAATGACTCATAAAAAGGTCAGTATAACATTGTTGCTTATGATAGCAGAATACTGATTTTGATGACCCTGGCGGGCTTTTACAGTCCTGTAATCTGATAGAATGAAAAGAGCTGATAAAGAATCAAAAATGTATACATCAGAGAGACCTGGCTTCTAAATGTTATGTATTTTTCAGAGGAAGAATTTTAAGTGTATACTTAATGGAAATGAGTGAAAATCCTCTATGTAATTTCCTTATATGTCAGAGAAAGAAAGAGATATTTTTTTATATAAGTTTTAATGTTGTTTAAGGTTCAAAATTCAACAGAAAGAAAAGACAGAAAGAGAAGTCAGAGTATAGAGAGGGAAAAAGAAATAAAATAAAAAAGAATTTCCAAAATTAACTCCTTTGATTACACATGTACTCCTTTGATTACACAAGTTCAAGGATTTTTAAGAAATCTTTTTGATTATTTTTTAACTAAGTCTACACTGGAGAAAAAAATGGAAGACATAAATCTCGCTTCCATAACAGAATCCATGTTCACCTGGAAGAAAAAATCTTTATTTTAAAATAAAATATTATTCCCTTTGGAGACATAGCTGAAATTTTACCATTCTCATATTCACACTCTGGACACACCAACTACAACTACACTGCTCCAAAATTATCACATACCTAATATTGCGTTGTCTTGCACCTTTTACTTAATCTACACATTGCAAACTGACTTAAAAATTCACAAATGAAAAAAACACTCATGCAGATATTGCACATTGTATTTGACTTGACCACACAAAAATGGCCTTACAGGACATATTCCAAATATTCCAAAACTTCTAAATTTATTGANGCTGAACTGAGCCCACCCTTTAATCCTGAGGTTCATCTGCCGGGGCTGAGCAAAGCTTGGACAGTGGCAGTGAGGGTCTCAGAACGTAGGTTTGTCTAGAGTGACCTTCTCTTAGATGGATTGCCTTACAAGGCTAAGGCCTTACAATGGATTGCCTTACAAGGATTGCCTTACAATGGATTGCCTTACAAGGCTAACGAGCTCCATCTGCCCGGGGGGCTGGGAATTGAACCCAGGTCGCAGCGGTGAGAGTCCTGCACCCTAACCACTAGACCACTAGAGGCCCCTGCTCATGCAGATATTGCACATTGTATTTGACTTGACCACACAAAAATGGCCTTACAGGACATATTCCAAATATTCCAAAACTTCTAAATTTATTGATATATTTGGGTAATCACCATCAGTCCTTTATCATTTATACTTCATGGAAACTATGACCAGCTAAAAATAATGGCATTTTGCAGCCAGTTCATGTTCAATGGCCCATGCAATTAATTACTGGAATTGAGCAAGTTGACTTACAGAGGAAGCAAACCTGCATTTGGACACATAATCAATCATTTTGATGTTCAGTTATTGGATCAGCAACTATAATTGTAACAAGTACAATGGGAATATATACAAATGTATGTTCATATATACATCCTGAGTTTCAGAATGTTTAGCAGAAGTTACCAATTAAAGCAGAGAATGTTTGTTTATCCTTTCCTCACTCACAGCACACAGTCCTTAGTAACATAAATTTTGTGCTGCTAACGGCATAAAGATGTAGTTAGGGGGAATTAAAGACATAAATATACTGTCAAATACCATTAGAAACACTGTCTGTATCAGGTATTTTAACTAGATAATCTTGATACAGAAATGTATGTGCACTTCAATTTGTCTCTTCAGTCAGCTTCAGTCTCTTCTTCTACTATGTAAAAACAGCCTTCATCAGAGGTAGGTCAGAACCGTATTTTATTACAAACAGGCCGCATAAACCTTTAGCTTCTTCTGCAAATTTTGTCATGGTGAGCTTTGTTAAGATCTTCTGAAATTCATTCAATTTTTCCTAAAGGGTGGATCTTTGTTCTTGGTAATTCTACATTAGGGTGAGGTTGTTTCAAAACTGGCTGAATAGCCAGGCCCAGATGGTGGCGATCTGTGACATAGAATCTAATTGGAGACCAGTAATTAGCCATGTACCCCGGGATATATAATGGGTCCAGTCCTGTTTAACATCTTCATTAGTGACCTGGATGATGGGGCAGAGTGTACCCTCAGCCAGTTTGCAGGCAACACAAATCTGGGAGTAGTAGCTGATATGCCAGAGGGTCACACTGCTCTCCAGGTAGACCACAACAGGCTGGAGAAATGGTCCAACAGGAAGCTCATGAGGTTCAACGAGGTGAAGTGCAAATTTTTGCACCAGGGCAGGAACAACCCCATGCACCAGTATATGCTGGGGGCCACACAGATGTAAAACAGCTTTGCAGAAAAGGGATCGTACAATGTAAAACAAATTCATTTCAGTAGAGCTTAGTGCTGTGCCATGTATGAAGATTTAAGGAACAAAACAATCAAAATTAAACATCAGAATCTAGTACTTTTATTTCAGTCCCTTACATTGGCCAACACTTAAATGCTGTTTTGGAATGAAACAGCATAGAAATAGAAAAAAATGCATCTATATTCCCATATAATATAGCATGTAGATAAAAGAGCAGCCACATAGGAATTGATATCGGCAAGTCTAAATAGCAATAAAAACACTGTTAATGGCTGTTTGTTATAAATAGAAGATTATAATCATCCTGATTTGTTGTGGTGATATTGGATAGTGTCTTTTTATGCAAAGACCCTGCATACAGTAATGAATAAGGAGGTTTACATGTTAGCTGTGAATGAGAAAAATAAGCTCTATCAAAGCAAGATGGAAAGCTTTTTCTTACTCTGTGTTTAAGACCCCACAACCAAACATCTCAGTTTATAGAGCGACACCTTCAACAAGAGTTATATACTTAGATACTGTTGAAACCAAGATACTTGTTCTCTATTGCTTTAAAGTAAGTATTTCAAGTAACGTAACAACATACTTAGGCCTTCGGCAAATCTTGAATTGGCCACTTCCTAATACTTTTAAAATGGATTAAAATACCCCCTGTCAATAATTACAATTTTTTTTTTTTTTTTTTTTTTACTTTATACAACAGAAAATTGCACAGTGTGCCCTTGGAGCACCGTAATTCTTATCTGTGTGCTGTAAAAAAATTACGTCGTTAGGGTTGAGACAAAAACAATGAAAGCACTGAACGGTTTAAAAACTGTAACCTATGAAGAGAGGCTAAGAGCACTGAATTTATATGGCCTACAGAGGAGATAAGTAAGAGGTGATAAAATAAGTATATATAAGTACATTCCAGGAATTACCAAATAGAAAAAAAAAAAAAGCATTTTAACTTAATTTGTTCTTGTAAGTAAAAGAATAAGTAAAGCCCTGAACTAAAGAAAATGGAGACCAAAAAGTGAAAAAGCAATGCATAAAAGTGAGGTCAATTAGATAGTGGAATAACCTGCCAAAACAGCTATTATCACTGAAAGCATTCAAGGCATACCACAGAGGGAATCTATAAAAAATTGTAAGTAGAATTCTACTTCTATACAAAGATGGGTCAGATAACCCAATCAGTCATTTCTAACCCTAGTATCTATTGTATAAGGATGATACAAGAAAACAAGACAATAAAACACCAGCAGAATAAATAGCAATGCACAGAGGTAGATTTGTCCTTCAGGAGGAATGCTTTCATATGTAATTTGCAGGTTTTTTAAAGAAAATAGTTATCATAAATTTGGGGTAATTTCCCTCACACCAATGCCCTCAGGGTTTGGAATACTCTGTAGAATTTTTTAATTTTCTTTTTTTAATTCTAAATAAATATCTCAAAATACATTTGTAGTGATTAATTAGCAACATAGACTGATTAATAAGTTGTTTAGGCTGATGTTGTTTAAAAGTGCTATAACATCAAATAATCTTGCAATTTTTAAGAGGTTTAATGTTGTGCAAAATGATCTATTAGCTCTGTGTTGAAGCCTAAATTGTTTTTAATCTGAATGCAAGCAATTTTTCAGTTTGATGTAGGATACCATTATGTACTTAAAAATATTAATTTAACAAAGTTTACGTATTAATATTCTGAGAACAATGCCTCCTTAAAGCATGAGCACTTTGCCATTAAATTTAGCATCTTAACTTCTTTTTCTTCTTTTTTGAACCTTCCTTAGACTACCAAATCAAGAAATCTCACTCTATTTTCAGAAAAGGCATTGAAAGACAGCTTGATAGAGTTATAGGTAACTTATTTAAAAGTAGCGTAAAGAGTGGATTCTATTAATGGGAGATCTATGCTCTATCAATGCATAATTTCCACACAAATCATGAAGACTTAGTGACATGCTCCTTCACTATTACATGCCTCAAATTTATTTAATGCTTAAGAAAACCAGTTTCACAATCACTACCACCAACTCCAAAGAAACCACAAACTCTCGTTTATTTAAATTCACACAAAATGCAGAAGAGGACAGGCAAAAAAACCTCCTGTGACCCAAAAAAATCGTAATTCAATATTATGTTTTCCCTGCTTGCATAAAACAAAACTATACTTTTAAAATTTTTATTATAAGTTATTTTTTGCTCAAAATTTTCAGCATTTTTAGATACCAGTTTTCAGCATTTTTGTGCAACCCTGAGATAGGCAGTTTTTTGAAAAAAACATCGAAGTTAAGAAATTTCTGTACAACAAATGAATAGCAACCTGCGCAGTCTTCAGGTGACATCTTCTTATGAAATTGCTAATCTCACCTCTTCAACACTGTGTGGTGTCTGATGATCTCATTCCTTTAAGATTACCTTAGAACCATAATTAAATGTTTTAGAAGTATTTAAAATCTACTTTAAACAGATGATGTATGTAACTGTAGAATAAGAAAAATACCCTAATTAAGTACAATAATTAAACAACAGGCATAATACATGAAACATAATCTACTCTTTGGAGTTAATCAGTAATTTTTTTTCCTTTAAATAATAACATAGCAGAATCAGAACAGATTTATTTATGTCTCTTCATAAGAATTTCAATTGCAATTGTGATATTTCACAGTACACTTTCTGAGATTTTCCCCTGCTCCCACCTCATGAAGAAAAAAAATGCCTGTCACATAATAAATTTAGATCCAATTATCTTCTCATGATACATTTTTGTAAAATAAATTGATAGCGATAGATGTATACTTAAAAACCACCAGGCGCTCATCATTTTACATGCACAGAACAGCTTGATGTTGTGAACTGACAGAGAATGCACAATAGTTCTTCTTCCCATAGTATATCCATTTATTTTATACTGTTGAGTGTTCTTCTAGACAGTTCAATCATTTTCAAGATGAATGTGTTAGAAAAGGAATGGTTTATAAAGGTCCCCACAGTATTTTTCTATGAATGTTTCTGACAATCCAAAGAAAAACCATACAGGCAAATACACAAACCCAAAAATAACAAAAAACCCCCCAACGAACAACAACAACAACAACAACAACAAAACCCACAAAAAAAACCCCAAAAAAACCCCCAAAAAAACCCAAACAAAACAAAACCCAACCCAAAATAAACCAAGAACCCCCCCCCGCAAAACCTCCAAACCACCAAAACTCTCACAAACTCAGAATATGGTAAACTGAGCCAGGAAAAGAGATAAAAGAGTTTATGTAAATCATTCTAGAAGAAAGCATGGTGCAACAATAGTGTAGGATCTGAATGCAAGCCTCTTATTCTGACCAACTCTCAAAATTTCCAGTTCTTGCTATACCTGTCTTGATTTCAGCAGTGTTATTGAGGATTTAATCTTGGGTCAGAGGCCAAAATTTAGCCCATAGAAAATTTCACAATTTTCTAATTTCAAAAAATTTTGGGAAAATTCAAATTTTTTAGAGAAATTCTTATTTTGTGTGGTAGAGCTGACCACTAGAATTGACTTCTTCTTGAAGGTGCAAGGAAACAGTGTAGCTTCTCTAGAGATAACAAGGCAATTCAGTCTGCATAATGAGGTCCTTAACTTTGCTCTAAGATTTCATATATTTTGGAATCCCAGCTTCTACATAATTTTCTAAATATGCTTTCTTATTGCATTGAATAATAATATCAATTTATATTTTTTAAAAAAGTCTGTATTCCAGAGTGCATTTTGCATCTGAGAATTTGTCTACAGTGCTCAGATGTTTGGATCAGCTGGTTTAATTATAGAATTTTTATTACATTCATACAGTGGCAGAATTTAATCCTTTTTTAATTCACTGTGCTAACAGTCCTTATATAAAGAAAGTTAGGAAGGAAAAGGATTTCCTGAAAAAGTAGTTTACATTGCTATTTCATATTTGTCTAAATAGATTCAGTTCTTATAAGAAAAATGAGTCAGGGAGAGATGAAGTAACGTACTTAAATTAACAAAGCAGCAAACTAGATCAGTATTGACTTATTTACTTATAAGAGTGTGCCTGTGTTCCCCTTCACTTTCATTACTTAAGTGAGAGCATGAGGGTCTATTTTGCCTTACAGATTTGAGAAAACATATCCATTTCTTTAAAAGGCAATTTCGCTGTATTATTGCTGTCATTTCTGGTTCAAGCACTGATTGGTTTATCTCACTACCTGTTGATAAAAAGGCACCATAGATACTTATTTGGGGAAAAACAATGAAAAAAGGTACTTTCACTGTTGCAGTGGAGAATGGAAAATGTTTGTGTGACTCAAAACATATACACGCCTGTGTATTCTAGGCATCTGTCCCTGCATTCCTTCGTATTCTATGCTGCATTACTTCCAGGAGTTGACTGAAAGGATAATGTTAGGCATATAATGTTAAAATAAATAAACACTGACCAGTTCCTTAGAAAATAATAGCAAAGTTTCTCGTTTGACATATTCTAGTTGCCTCCAACTAATTGGCAGCCTGGAGTACTGTTTGGCCAATGCTGATACTGAACCTACTAAAAGACTCACGAATGAGAATAAACTAGCCGGTTTCCCTTCATGTAGGAAGAGATTGATACAGAGAGTGGAATTATACTGAGATAAGGAATATGTGATGGTTTTCATTTATCAAATTAATTGAAAATATGGATAACGTAATTCTGAAATGAGCTATAGTTGTGATTTTTATTTATTGATTTATTATAAAACAAGGCAACCTTTCTGTTAAGGAAAATCATGGAAAGAGAAGATTATGAAGTGCATATCACATATGAACAGTGTACAAATTATATTATTCACAAAGTAAAATGAGCCAAGATTGTACTTATAAAATCAGTCATCCTTCCCAGCATTATTACAATATTCTTAAAGCAGAGACTTTCTCATTGTGATCAGGAAGTAAAGAACTGGCTTTATTTTCATTTCTTCCCTCATCTAAGAATAAAAAATGGTTACCACTAGGCTACTTTCCCCCCTACATTTTCTTAAAGCCATTAAAGAATTACACTTTTCATTAAAGAAACAAAGCAAACCAAAAACTTAAAACCAAACATCTCCAATTTCACAAATCTCAAAGTATAGAGAAAGGATACAAGTTACTAATCTGGTTTAATAAAGAATTAAATAAATGTACATAAGTAGTAAGGGAGTTAAGGTCAGCCCAATAAACAATATTGAGTTAATTTAGATCTTTGTTAACATCTCTTTTCACCTCAGTAGAGCACAGATTCAGTGTCTTCTTTTTTTTTTCCATCTTACAATTTTGTGGTCAACTTTCTACTTTTTTAAGAGTATCTCACTGTTTTTATACTTCTTTCTGGCAATATTTATGCCACTGCTTTACAACTGCAAGGTCATCATGCTTTCTCTAACATTCAGTGTAATATTTGACAATCAAAATGAAGAATGAATGAAAGTACTTAAAATAAATAAATCATTATTGAATCTTTTGTGTTCCTATATCACCAGTTACACCTTTGGCATGAAATCAGGCCTTGGATGTGAAATACTGTTCAGGTGCTTTGCTTAACTAGTAAGTGTTGGAGTCTAAGTGGAAGAATTATATTGGATCTAATAAGCCAGGAAGTAATGACTTGCAGCACTTATATTAAAATACCACACATGTCTTCATAATTGTGGATTTCCTCATTCTTTCAGAAACAGTTTCTTCTCTAGAGCATATTGAATAGTATCACATAACTAACCTGAATAAATGCATTTGATGGACTTTTATGAGGGCTTTTTTATTATTATGAGGTCCCTTTTATTGCTTTCCTCCTCTCTCTTCTTTCAACCACAGTCTATTTGCCAGCTTCAGGTAAAGAATTTTATGCAACACTTAGACAGTACTGAGTTACTATGAATTCTGATTAGCCAAAGGGGTCAACATTCATTACAAACTGCATAAAACTCAGTCCATTAAATTGTCCATTTCGAGCTTGCAGTAATGGGTATGATTTTGATTATATTAATTAGTGCACTGTCTGCATTGCCAAACTAGATTCTTATTTTAAGGAATACAGAGGTTTCTTCTTCTGGTATAGAACTGGTTTATAGGGAAGAAAGAATAGATTTATTAGGTTATCTGAGATATAATAGATGAAAATATTAAGTCATTGCAACAGATAAATTATTTTGTCAAAGAAGTAAGCATATTATATCAAATACAGTTTAAAAAAATAATTCCAACTCATTATTTTTATAATTTCATTTTTAATTGGGAGACATATGATTTTATGGCCTTTGGTCACAGAAGTCCATTTAACTATTCATAACACAAAGCCCAAAATAATTTGCTCATATCTTCAATGACTCCTCTAAATACCTAGAAAATTACTGGTTTCCTAAACCCTACTTTAGTCTAAAATACTTTTCATTTCTACTTCAGCAGTTGATAGAATGACACATGCATCACCAGGCCTAGCCATTGTTCTGTCCAGTTTGATATTCTACACAACATGATTAATCTTTGTATTTTGGAGAACATACAAATATAGACTCTTTATATCCCTCAACTCAACCAGTCAAAGATAAAAGCAGATCAAGAGAAGGGTAGAAATAACAGATCTTCACACACAGATAGTCCTCTGCATGGGACCACTAACGGATCAGATGAGATCTGTTAGCTGCTGAGTCAGCTCCAGTGGGAAACGGGATTCTAATTCATTCCAAGCACATGGAGCCCAGACAGCAAGCTATTTCAGTGATGAATCTGAACATTAAAAGTGAACTACATCTCAGAAGCCTTACACTAGAAGCCACATTTCCCAAAAGAAACAAAAATTTGGGTTTTTTGGGGGGGATAACAGCACCAATCTCACCAGTCATATATGCTAGGTGTCTGTCAGAGGCACAAATTTGGCTTCACCTCCCTTCTAGGAAGGTGCAAGAATCCAACAGCCAGAAGTTGGACGAACCAGTGGTACTAATATTTGCAGTAATATATTTGACACCAATCTACCTCTATTTCTAAGCCTCCCATTTCTCCTAAGCTAAACAATATCAGCTTGGAATGTTAAGGATCTGCAAATTTCAGCTTTCCACAGAGCCCGTCCTTCCTTCTCTGACCTTTTCATGTCTAAGACATGTACATAACATGACAGAACAAGATAAGGGAACTTGATACTTCATCATCTAAGTTTTAATGAGTTCTCCCTATCCTTTAAAGTTCTTAGTATGACTTTCTGTCCTTGCTAAAAAGGTAAGGGTCCATACATAGATGCTGAAAAGGTATTCAAGAGAAGACACATGCCCCTCCCATCTTCCCTCTTGACCCTCAACTCCTTTTCTACCAGGGAACAACAGCTCCCCTTCTTCCATCGGAAATATCATTCAGTTAATGTCACTGCTTAGATCAGGTGGAAAGCTACCAAGAAAGACTACATAATCCATAGGGACTGAAATTCTTTCAGAGACTGGTTCAGCGCTGATGTTATCTTGAGTACTCAGGTTTCTCATATCAGAAAGCTAACCCCCTCTGAATATGTGGCAACATAGTCTCCTACATCACCACTTTTTTTTTTCCCCTGCCTTTCCTTTCATTCTTGAGTTGACACAACGAGGAAGTCATGACTGTGTGGGAGGGAGGTGGAGGGTGACAATGCTAATGGTTTTGTATTACCATTCTTACAGAATAAAACCAAACCAAATAAACCCCAACAAAAAAACCCCAACAACCCTGGAACCAGGGTTTCTCTCTAGAAAGAGTATAAATTTGTATGTTGGTTTGCATTACTGCCTACTATAACAGCAAAATTCATAACATATTTTTTATTTTTTTCTGTTCTACTGATTTCTGATTATATCTGCCCCAGCAAAAAGTTGCCAAGTGATCAACACAGGACTGATACAGGGAGCAGTAATGCAAGCTTGCTATGCAGTGTCCGAAAGCAGCACTTGTAACATTTTAAAGGTTCAGGACTTGAAAACAGAATGAGGAAAAAGGGAAGGTAAATAGCTGCATAGCTGGACTGCCATTACCTGACCACACTAAGCAGCAGTCATAAGTGCCCCTACACACTTTAGGATGTTTAGTCCCCAGAATGGAAGAGTTTAGATCTTCCTATTCCTAGCTATTCCTATTGAACCTCTTTGATAATAAAGTCATGCTAGAGAGTAGTACATGGGAGTTTAGATTCCAAGATCTCCTTCTGTGTTCAAAGCAGTTATAAAGATATTTGAAAGGCAACAATTCCAATTCTAAAACCGTTCACCATGTTTCAAAACATTGTCCTCATCATACGCATTGTTCCTATAAACTTGCTCTGATTAGAGTATATGAGAAATAGCTTAGCTGTTTTCTTCTTTTTGTCAGATTGGAAATAATTATATAAATCAAATATTGTTTTATAAAACAATCAAATACACTAATTTTGTGATGTTATAAGAGGAGTTTAAGTTAGAGCTTATCAGTCTGACTGTTTTTCTGAAAATCTTTTTCTGAAACATTTCAGGTTTAATATTGTGGTTTTTTTAAACTAGTAACTTTGGTCCAGATAACTTAACATAGTTTAAAAAAATTAAACAGGGTTTGAAAGTCCTGAAGAACATTTGTACACAGAGAACAAGTATCTGTAATTATATCTTGGACAAAACAGCTTGAGAGTTCTGGATTGTTGAAACGGCAAAAGCTCTTGGAAGAAAAAATAAAACAAAATTCTCAGTATGACAGTTTAAAAATATGTTTTTGTCTTAATTTAACAGCTTTTCATCAATTTTGGCAAAATTGTCATAAGTTATGAGAGAACTTTTCACTTCAACAAGATAGAATTAAAGAAAAGAAGAAACTAATGTCTCTTATTTTAAACTTTTATATCAGGGAGGTTTACTGACTTTAACATCCTAATACAGCAAAGGCCCATATTTAATATATGTTACCAAGACATATGGGAAGAAAACCCCTCAAAGGTAACATTAGATCAGAATGATACAGACCAAAATGGTGCCTAACTTTATCCAAAGAAATAATTGTACATTATACAAAATATCTGAATACAAGATAATTTATTTACTTGTTCTTCACAAAAAATATTTTTAAGAAAGGTATTTATTTAAGATTAAACAAAATCAATTTTTAGAATTTCCCAGTGAATGGACACTGTTAGCTGACTTTATGTTAAATGTTATCAATTATTATAGAAAGAAGTGTATTTTTTCTCTGAACAAGATATAGGCTCTACTTGATTTATTGCCACAAGGCTTACTACAATCTGATGTTGTTTTATAAAATTCTGAGAGTGAAAATGTCTCTCTCTGTAAAGTGATGCAACTCCAGTAAAACCAAACTATTGTTGCACATCTGTATTTGCATTAACAAAAACCAGAATGTTGAGAGTGTTTGTAGGTTGGTGTAATATGGGCATTTGGAAAGATATATAACCATGTAGAAAGTAAAGCTAGAAAAAATATTTGTCCTTGCTAAAGCTGGAGTTGTTATTGTTGTAGAACACATTTGCATAGTCATTAGTAGAGGTTATACAAGAATTATACCAATTACATCAAAAACTTTCTTTGATATAATTTTTCAAAGGTAATTTTATGTTGATGTGAAGAATCTCTGGAAGTCTGTTTGATTTCAAACATGCTAGTATTCGGTATTAATAGCAATATCATAGGTCAGTAGCTTTTACTCAAATTCAGATGCATATTTTCTTTCCAAGGTCTGTTTCATAGAGCATTTTGAAGATTTCATGAGTTGACAGGACATAAAATACAGGATGCATGTCCCATCCAGTTGACATCTCTTTTTTTTTTTTAGAAGAAAACCGCAATTCTGACCTATAAAAATGTCCCTTATTTATTAATTCTGTAGTATGAAAAAAAACCAAAAAGTTACCTTTCACAGTAGTGATAATACCAAGCACTATAGAAGTTTTATCACATCATAATAGTAAATCAAGTGGGAATAGAAGTTTGGATAAAAAAAATTTTTTTTCCTTTTTCACTCACTTGGACAAGAATATAAAAAAATATTATTGTTGCACTTGTGCTTCTGATTTTACATGCTCATCACTTGATCATTTATAGCTTCAATAATCTGTCTTCTTGTGTATTTCCAACAGAACCAAACCCAGTATTTTATCAGACATGGATGTGAAATGAACAATCACACTTACTTGAAATTTTTTTCCATCTCTCATTCTAAAAGGACTTTAATATCTTCTGAGTTAAATGGATATGTATATATATAAATAATTTAGATGGAACAAAATATTACATGTCTGAATCAGGTCAGAATCCATCTAAGCAATTCAACAACAAAACCAAATGCTCAAAAAACCTTATACTCATATGCAGCAGTCCATGCCTTATACTGACAGTGAAAATAAATTAGCAAACTGCAAAAGTAAAAAACAGATGTATTTAAAAGACAAATAGCCATTCTCTCTGAAATTCAAAGTAGTGTGAAATGGAGAAGTCACAGCAGATTAAAAAACAAATGGGAAGCAGAAATTCAGATTGCCATCAAAGATAAAGTTCTAAGAGAATTGTTCTCCTGTGCTCTTTCAAGCTCTTGACACCCTTTGCCTCACAGCAGATGAAAGAATTGCAAAGGCTGACTTCTGGAACAGTGCAGCTAGGAACAGACAAAACAAGATTGTCATTGTCCCCCAAGGACAAAGGGTTGAAGAAAACTGCCATCATTAGTAATGCTTAAAGGCAGTGACATTACTTGGAAGACTGGAGTCATGGGTAAATGCTCTAGCTTCTATTTCACTATTGAACAGTAAAGGCCACTTCTGAAATATTTGTGCATCTGAAGTCAGTTCACTGTAGCTGTAACACACTCCTTTCCATCTTTGGCCTCAAAACAGGCCGGATGCACACTTTCATCCTAGCATATGGCTCCATGCTATGCTTCCAGAGATTCCATGTGGTAGACTGGAAACTGCACAGAGATCACATAAACATTTGTTCAGATGATATTTGAGAGGATACAGAATGACAAGTTAAAAAAAGGTCTTGCTATTAAAGAGAACAACCGAATCCTCAGCTGAACACCTTTTAGACTTAGCTGAGAGGAGCCACCTCACTATCATGTTGAAGAGTGACAATACAATGCTGAGCCAAGAAGCCCTGCAGCAGTACCAGGAGAACAATAAAGCAAGAAACAAATGTGGATCAAGCTGCCACACATTTTTCTCTAAAGCATTCCTGGAAATCTTCTCAAAGTCTGAAAGCCTAGCATAAATTCTGTGTAACATTTTCGTCAGAGATTTCCTAAATTGTTCACTAAGAGATAGCTAATAGAATGACAGCAGTGAATTGTCATAATAGTCTTGGAGAATTAATCAAATCACTGCAAATTAGCCTCCTTTAGCTATTTATTCAGAACTGACCTTTAATCAACAGACTGACATTCCTAAGCCTAGTGGTGAATATTTCATCATCTGGTGAATCCAGCTAAACTACTAACACTCTCTAAGTACATCAAACTCAACTTTGATTTTAGTATTCCTTTAAATGTTGCTCCTGAAACTTTTTGCTTTATAATGACCACTGCCAAAATTTGTCATAAAAAATAGTACTTATTTATCCAAACATAATATTTCACTTTTTTTTTTTCCCCCTTTTTTTTTTGCCTTTTTTTCTAGTGTCCTTCTAAGCCCCTTTCACCTGCTTTGCTAATGTAAATCTAAGACCATTTGAAATGTCTCACTCTTTTTTAGCTGCCTGAATAGTTTCCAAACAAAAGATTTAATTTAACACCAGAGAAGGAGATGTGAATGTCAGTTTATGTGTTTAAAGTTTCATACGTAAACACACACACACACAAACACACACAAACACAGGAAGGAGCAAAGAGGCACATTGTCAGGCAAGGGAATCCAAATAATCCCTCTGAGAAATGAACTCTGGGGTTTCCCACAGCTGTCCCAGATGAGCCTCACCCCCCATATCAAGACAGGACAAGCTACCACCATAAGCCAATGCAGCAGCTCTGGAGATCACCTTTCTAACTGAGGGAGATTGTGGGAGCAAGTTAAGCCAGCAGCAGATGCATTCAGTTAATTAGGATGAAAAAGGAGTGTTTTGGCCTTGACTGGTGTTTTTAATAAAGAGAATGCTGTGTTCTCAAAGCAAACACCTCTTTGAACGGTCACGATCGCACGTGTTTTTTTCTTGTGGCTGAACACAGCCACCACATGATGCCAAATGAATGTGTGGGATCAAGGCGCTGGTTTAGGATGATCCTGGGAATTTCAGTTAACTAAAAGACAAACACCAGATGCTGTTTACAAAGGAACCCTAATAAAAGGGGAACGCCAGAAATATCGGCGGACAAGTCCCAAATTCGAACTCAGTGTGTGCAGCCTCATTTTTTTCTCCCTCAGTGCCCAGAGGGGATCACCACCCAGAACTATGGGGCACATGATGGGATGCAGGAGAAAAACTTTTTGGGTTTGCACAGGACATTTCCAAAGGTGAAAAACACAAGGGGACAAGGTGGATTGGGGAGGAACAAGGATGGAAAAAATAAAGAAATAAGAGTATAAAAAGAACTGATCACAGGCAAATGGTGGCTTATCAGGACACATCTGCCCATATCATGTTGTCAACATAGTCTTCCATGACCTCTTATTAAATTCCATTTCCAACTCATGTGTGTTTAGGGGAGCCTGAGTGTCACCAACTGGAAGGAGTGTGAATGTGAAAGTGTAAGAGTTCTGCACCATGAGCTGAAGTGGGGCTATGGCCTCAGTGGCTCATTTGCTCAGATGCTGGCACTAGGAAAATTTGGGGAAGCCTGTGGGCAGATTGAGTGTCTGAGCCCTGCTGCTGGAGGGATCCACATTATACATGTGCAGGTACACGCATGTGTGCATGTGCATATGTCTTTCCCACTAATGAACCTTTCTCATAATCATTCATTGGGTGGAAGGGGATGAGACCATTGGTGCCATTTGAGTTAGTGTGAGTGCTGAGTATATCTGGGGCACACACAAATATATATATATATATACACACATGTCTGATCTATGTGTCCAGACGCCCATATATATGTATTTGCAGTATATGCTTGTGTTTGAATGTATCCCTATTGTGAATTCTTGCTTCACAGTAAGGGAGTTGCAGCAACTTTAACTCTTTCAGGTTATAAGATTCAGTAATTACCTAATCTTGGGATCATAGTATATGCTAGCAGATGTAAAAAACATAGTAAAATCATTAGAATAGGTACATATGAATTTAGATAGATGTTTGCAGAGACAAACTGAGGAAAGTATTTCTCAAATGGAATACCCAATTCCTTTTATGCCATACTTTTAGGTCTTATGCTTCCAAGTGTTTAATTTTCTTGTACGAAAAATATAAAGATGAATATACATAAACCAGGTGGCCTAAGACTTAAGAGACAACAGTAGGTCATCCTGGAAAACTATAGAAGGAAACACAAAACTCTTCTCATTAGTGCAAAGAAAGGTTTTTGAGTGAAAGAGACTTTGGTGTAAGCTTTCATCCTAATGAAATGGGTCAGTCTGTAAATTTAGGACACACACATTTCAGGTGAAGAAAATGCCACTTGTGATATCTGTGGATAGCACATCTGTGTGGTGCAGTATTCTCTGATATCCTTTAGAAAGGAGAAAGATCACTGAAAGTGCCCTTCTTCTGACCAGCAAGAAGGAATTGGGAGGTCAGTGGGGGACTGGCTGAAGCCTGGCTCCTGCACAGAGGACAGGGGAGGTAGGAAGTGCTCAGGATTGTCACCAGCAGTCGGGGAGTCAAGCACTGCTGCAAGACGAAGACACATTCCATCTACGCAACAGTTTCTTCACAATAAAATACACAAAAAATTTACAAAAATATACATTAAATTTGTGTCAATTGGGAAAACAGATAGTATTATAGCCTACATTTCTCCTTCCCTCTTTTCGTTTCTCCCTCAACAACAGACTTGATTCACAGTTTGAGGGAGATGGCAAGGGTCACTGAGCAATCAGTTTAGTCTAATTTTCCCAGACTTTGGGAGAGAACTCAGGCCACTGTTTAATTATGGGACTTTGAAAGTGAAGCTGGCTCCTGCTGTTAATCAGAGCATGGTAAATATACTGTGCATATACGTTAATAGAATCTGCATATGTGCACATACATATCTAGTTCAAGACAGATAACTACCCTTAGGAAGAAAGACATATTACACAGATACTCTGTATATACAAACATATGAACATATATAAAATAAATGACTTCTGTTTAAGTTCCCTGATTGAAAATAATGCATTAATACAAAATGATAGTTGCTTCTGAAAGACTTAAGACAATACTTCAACTTCTGTTGTTAGAACATAGAATATTTACTTGTGTCTTATATATCCCTGAATACCCAATTAAGTTAATATTTCCTTTTTGCTCAGTATAGTAACCTTTCTACTAGAAGTAAAGAGGTATTCTATCTCTAAGGCAACTGGTCTTATCAAACAATAAGCAAAAAAATAGCAGGCACTTATTACTGACTGTATTTTAATGAATTTAAAATGCCTTTCTCAGATAGTAGAACTGTGTATATTATGAAGTGAAAAATAGTAATTAAAATATTGAATTTCCATTCTGGATGGAATTCTAGAATTTTAAAACATTTTGCTTTGTAAGAAAAACTGTAAGTGACAGAATTTCTTGTGAAAGCAAGATTTATTTCAAGCAAAAAAAACCAGTATGCATTCTGATTTAGCTTTTAGAAGAATTAAACATAGCCTGATCCAGCTGGGACCAGTAGTCTGCCTCTGTCTGTGGTTAAAGCCTAGTAAAGTATTGAAGAAGAAACATAAGAATGTTTATATTCTTAAGAACATTGTTTCATGATATTACAACTGAGGTTCCTTTGTACAGGATCATACCACAGGGATACCAGTTTCAATATTCAACTTCTAACAGCTGGCATCTGCCTCTTTAGAGAAAGAGGAACAAATATAATTCTCCTAATTATCTGAATCATTATTCTTCTTACTTCATAAACTACATCTTCCTCCTGGGTCTGTTTTATACTGATCTCAGTTTCTACCAGTTGTTTGCAAACCATTACCAAATTCTTGTCCTTTTCTTCAGGTCTTGTTCCTCCTCTTTATTTGAGAACTAAACATAACAGGTTTATTTAATATATATATATATAATATATTTAATGCTGCAACCATGCCAGGTTTATATGTGTTCATCACTAACACTTCCCTTTGGATGTCTGCCAATAATCCTTATATATTCTTTTAAAACTCTGTTTTTCCTATCTTTTAGAAGTCTCGTATTTCTTCTACTTATTGTTTCATTTGCTTATAAGCTTCAGACTCTAAGGATCAACTCTCTGCTGCATTGTAAATATTACTAATAGAACAGAATATCCTTGTTAAAAAAGAAAATGAAAGGCATCTACATTGCTGTCCATAGACTTATTCTAAGTTTTTAGTTTTCCTTTGAATGTAAGTTCTTGTATGCATCAAATGTCTTACTTTATTGTCACCACCAGTGCTGCAGCATTACTTGCCTAATCCCTCACTAAGACTACACAGCTTCTGCGTAGCATTCTGTGTGCCCTCGGTGGAGTGAAGCAATATTTGGTACACTTATGAGTGTCAGAAAATCATTCATGGTAGCTTGCAACAATGTGGCTATGTCCTAAGTATTTAGAGTTGATCAAGAGAAACCTCAAACAAAACCAGATATGAAATGGAAGCTTTTAGAGCAAGGACTGTCTCAGTCTGAGTTTGTACAGCATCTGGCATAGTATAACTTTGCTCTTGCCAATCCAAAAGTCCTTCTGTACTCATCATGACTAATGGGGATTAGAATATATTAAAAAAATTAACCACAACATTTAAAATGTTACTTTTACATTCTGTTGATTAATCTGTTACTAAGCAGATAGGCAATACATTATTCTCTTTACCTACACTTTCAATCATCTATAACGCACTCTGAAAAGTGATATCAGTTAGTAGCAATTTCCGGATGAAAAATAAGATATTAACCAAATCTAACAGAAACAAATAAAATAATATTTTTTAATCAATATCACATCTCAGGATCTCAAACACATTGTAAGAACTGGTGCAGGATTTATTAGAGAAAATTAATACTATGATTTTTCAACAAAATCACTGAGAATATAAAGAGGATATAAAACATTTTACAAAACATTCAGAAAGAAATCAGGAAAGCAAAAAAAGAATTTGGCCAAATAAGGAGAGCAGAAATACTGACTAATTTAAAATTTGGTAGCTAAACACTGACTACTAATAAGAGTACATGCGGGTCTATTTTGAACTGATAAAGATTCAAAGTGTTTTGCAGATTAGCTATTTTTCCCTGGAATGAGTATAAAATATTAGGTGTAAAGCCTATATGATTAATATGGTGTGAGAAAGATTCCTCAGTTTGAATATCAAACTATCATAACTTGCAGTGGTTTTGATTTACTCTGTGGATATTGCAATTGATGAAAAAAATACAGTAATTACAATGGCTGCACATGTGATTGCTCTAATTATGGTGAATTCTTCTTATGGTGTTTTTACTGATAGCAATAGGAGCAATAGTTTAAACTTCTCGTGGCCTTTCATTGACTCCTGAGTATGGTTAAAAGGAATCCTTCATATAAGCTGAGTATCTATCAGATGGGCAAATTTAGGAAGAAATTCAAAATTCCTCACCAGAATGAAAAATCATACACGTTCAGCAAAAAAAATGAAAGTAGACAAACAAAAAAATCCCAAACCAACCAACCAAATGACAAAAAACCCAAACACAAAAGAAGTATGTTTCATTCTTTCCAAAAAGATTGAACGGAGCAGTAGAAGGTCCTCATCCCAGTCCTGGTTACTGCTAGACACAGATGTTCCAGGCAGGGAACACGGGGTTCCCTCACCACCTTTGTTCCTCAACAGGACACAGTAAACATGGTGTGTGTGCATCGGAATCCTGAGCAATCACACAGACTCCTCAAAGCTGTATCTGGCTTGTGTACTCTACAAATTATAGAAGATTCAGAATTATTTTAGATTACTTTAATATTTTTAATATTTACCAAGAGTTAAACTTAATTTTGCATTAGATTTACTTAATTAAACTAGTTTTTAAAGTGTTTCAGATCCTTACTTCTCCTTCAGTCAGGTAGTTGTACCTTTGAGATATCAGCACTGCTGGTACTTATGGCAGACCAGAGAAAAAATTTTTATCACCTATTCTGACTATTTTATGTAAGTAGACTTGTCTACCCCAAACAGAACTGTATCCAAATTCATGTGTTTTACATTCTAGTATCTGTGAAAGAACCATGCTTTGCTGGATAATATCAAGAACAAGATTTAAGCATTTAACAGTTGAGAAAGACAAGTACTGGAATCACCAGAAACTACAAAAAACATATATATTTAACTCTTGTTAATTTAATTGGGAACTGACTTGCAAAATCTTCTGAAAACCTATTGAGCACATAACTGTTTTAATAAAAATACCATGACCATTATCATCTAGCAATTTTCCTGCAAATGTCTTTTGAAAATATTTTATCTGAACCTCTATACATGGTGTTCAACAGATATAAAGGACTTTTTTCACCATCAGCTTTTTAAATTAGTGATGTCAACTCAGATCCTTTGTAGTTGTTACCTCAATATTTGGTACTGATGGCATTGCTGTTGCCTCCCGTCACAATATAGGTTTGCTCCTTAAGTTAACTACAGAAACTTTAATATCATCCAAAGAGGTTCAGATCACAACTGATAGATCCTTTATTCTTCATTCCAATCTGTTTTACTGGTGTGTGCTACTTCCAATATGGCTTAAAAAGTTACTGCCATGGTTCCAGGAGCCAGTCTTATTCTACTCTGGATAACACAGAATAGAATCAGCATGTAACAGCTTTTACAAAGACTTATCTTGCAATTAACATCACAGAAAGTAGGTTCTCTTATTGGTCACACCATTCTGAACCTCACATTTTTTTAAATTATTTAGATATTTTCATAAATATTGTACTAAGACTACAAATTTCACTGTATAACTGTGCTGGAAACATGGGTGAAACATGCAAAATTGATTTCCAAAGTATAGTAGAGAATTTGCTTGTGAATGCATTTGCTCCTCAGAGAACGAAAAGGAGGGAGAGAAAAACCTGCTTCATTAAGTTGTCTTGCAAGCAAAAGCTGAAACATCTGCTAAAATCATGAGCAACCTGATGGCTAGATACAGCAAGAGAAATGGTAGAATTATATGTTCATTTCACTTTGTCCTGAGTTTCACAGACACATTTAAGAAGAATAGTGTTTAGGACAGTGTCCTTAAAGTATAGCTTTGATCTGAAATATGAATAGAGAAATAGTGGATGGGATCAGTTAAAATATGTACCATTGAAGTACTATTTCCTTATCTACCTTTCTGTTTATGTTTAACTGCTATTACAATGTGGAAAAAGTTCTTTGAAGGCAAGAAACAAAAAAATAAAAGCATATGCTTGGTCACTCTTATCATGTTTAGCAACAAAAACAAAGTACAAATACACCATCAGATTTGACTTGTCTTCCAGGTCTGATGTTGAGGGTATGAAAGGGAAGTAGAATTGTAGAAGATATATTTTTATCTATTTTCTATGTAACTTCCATTTTTTCTGGTCCATATTTTTGCTTATTCTTGAAGATTGAAGCTTCAGTTTAGACATTCACTATTCCACTGAAAAATGCCTTTTAGGGGTGAAGATAGATTACCGTAATCATGGCTGAAATGGTACATAGAACTTCAGATGAAATTGCAGCAACCAAATATATGACTCTGTCTAAGCTCGTTTGGTCCTATAACTAGAATCTAGTGGGGTTTACTCTTATGCTTTTGTTGCTCCTGGATTACACCAACACAGCAGTATGATTGCTTAATGACTGTAGAGTCTGTTCAAATGAATCTATTTCCTATAGATTCCACAATGACTTGAGGAATCATTCCGGGAAACGGAACCTCACATGAACAAACTGGACAGGGAATAACTAGGAGAAAGAAAACTGTGAAATATTTAAAATGCTTGTTTTCTTTCTAGAGAGCATTTGCTACTTTTGAGTATGTTTAATTACAGTTTTGTAATTTGTAACATTCCCTTACTAGATCATTGAGCTAGAGCTGACTCAGCCTTTGCCTTATCATAAAGCTTTTTCTTACATGAAAGACCAATTAGCTTTTTAGAAACCTCTAAATAGTTAGGTCAGACCAAATAAGGAGATTTTGTACATATTTTTTCTATTGCAACCATGCAGAGCAGGTTCTTGCTCTTAGGTTTAGTCTCGGTTAACTCAGTGTCTCACTAAGTTACAAAGAATCCCTTGCAAATTTTTATTCTTATGATGTGCTACTGTCTACCATTCTCTGTAACTCAATGATCACAGCCTCATTTCAAACAAACACCAGCTCTACCCTTCAACTCTTTGTTTCACACCTCACCAGCATAATGACTGGATACAAAAGAAAACATCAGTGTGTTGCAGAATTAATTATGCTCAAACTACTTCATTTTTAGAGAAATGTGAAGAAAGTATGATCAAACAAATCAACCATTCAGTTCATCAGTTCATCTCTTATTAATGCATCATCATTTTATTAATACTCGAGAATTCTTCCCCACCCCTACTTAACTATAATAGCATACAAGTTTGTTCTGTGGCTATGGTTCAAATTTCACCATAGCACTGTCTTAATCTCAGTAGTGGTTTTTACATGGTGATTCATTATATCCCATGTGATAGTTCAAGGTTTATTCCAATTTACACTGACATCAATGACCACCTGCAATGAAATGCACCTGTGGCTGAACCTACAAAGCAAACACTGTGACTCTACATTTTTCTTTAGTCAACTCCTTTACCTCTACTGAATTAGGATTTGGAACTTTAGAGAGGTTAAAGTCTTGGCATCAATTTTACTTTGAGGAAAGCTCCTTTCCTTCATGATGTTGTTTCCTAAGGCAATTAAATCAATGTCTTAACCAGACTCTGCTACAATTTGCTTCCAGTACTTTGTGCTATCTCAGAGGTGTTACCCAAGACAGGACTGGGCTGTGAAAGAATGATTTAGCCAGGTAGCACTTTAAAAAGTAAAGAATAAAAAGTTTAAAAAGTAATAAAATATATTTTTATCATAAGTGTGTAAAAAGCATCTCAAACATAAAATAAGAGTAGCTAAGGAGAAAAATTGAACATAGTAATAAAATAGCTTTTAAAAGGATACATGTAAACATGAGAGAAAACTGCAAATTTATTCTGAGGGGCAGAGTCAAAAGTGAACAGAAATTTTCTATTAGAGACGTAAACTTTGAAAGTTTCAGTTTAAACAATTGTCCTGTATCAAGAGTAGACCAAACAAGAATGTAAAAATTATATGTATGTATATATATATATATGTACCTGAGGGATCTGGACAAAGAAAACAGGTAGCATTACAAAAAGTAAAAAAGGGTTCTCAAATTAGGAGAGAGATGGCACTGCCACACACTATCAATCTGTGACCTTTGCTTACAGACCCAAGGAGTACAGACCTTCATGGCTCCCCCCCTGGGACTGGGGCCCTGCTGTGTCTTCCTGTATTGGGCCCAGGAGTCCAGCAGGGATAGGATGGGATAGCTACCACATAATGGAAACCTGAAGTGATGTGTGAAGTGCTGTGCAAGCAGCAGCAAAATGAAATACGGAGAGAACCAAGAAATAAACCAAGTTACAGGCCCATATGGTGGCACTGTATCAAACCTTCACTGAGGGTCTGTTCTGACCTAGAACATTTTTCTTCTGTTTTGTTGACGTGAACAAACCCAAGTGACTTGAGATAGCCATACAGGCAATTCCTCCTTCATTTGCAGTTCTGTTGCAACAGCTAGCATGAGGTGGGAGAGAGAGGAACCATGACTCGGTAGCTTCTTTTTCTTGCTGATTTGTTCTCCAACTTGAGTGCGTGAGAAAAAAGCGGTCTGAGAGACACAGCTCTTCCCTTGCCTATGAACTGTGACAGCAAAAGCCTATGAAAGAGGTAAGGTGTATTCCACTTAGCTCTATGTTCATGTATAAGAATGAAAACCAACAATTTCTGGGGGGAGGAAAAAATAAAAATTAAATTTGGAGGGAGTTTTAAAGGGGGGTTGGTTCACCAATTAAAACCGGGTTGGAAAGGTTTTTGAAATTGTTTTCTTTTGAGGGTTTCAATTGTTTATTTTTTGGGTTTTTTTTTTTTAAATGAGAGCAATAATTGTACTTATGTAGCTAGCTAAGTAACAGGAATGGGAATAGATTGTTGCTTGAGTTATCAGCAAAAATAAACTGTGCTGAACAATTCTTTAAATTACAAGGTAGAAATGATCATTGCAGAACACATTATTGGTCACATTTGGTGCCACTCTGGAACTGAGAATGGTACCTATCAGTGAAAACAGAGAACAGAAATAGAAAACTCAAGTGAAAAAAATCTTAACTGCTATCAAGGCTGTGTGTGGTTTTCTTGGGGTTTAGGGTGAGTTCTTTGATATATCTTTCTTCCAAATGTCATTTCTGAAGTCTGATCTCTCCTTGACTCTTTGCTCTCTTGTTCTGACACTCTCCATGCTGTCCTGACACATAAGAGCTGCTTACATGTATTACTTTCTGAGACCCCCCTTGGTACGGGTGAAAGTTTTGGGAAGAGTCTCAAAGAATTCTCTTTTTTTTTTTTTCTGGGAACTTTGTTTTACAATAAGGTTGACTGCAGAGAAAACAGTTCATTCTACTGCACATCCTGTGCAGAGCGCTAACCTTGACAGAACAGACATTTTTTCAAACATGGAAAAGTTGTTTTCAATTTTTTTTTGTATTACATATAAATAGGTTTGTTTCACAGCAGGCATATATGGAACTTAGGAGTTTTGGGAGTACTTCTGTTATTTTATTTCTTAAATAAATTAATTTATTGTAATAAATGGTCAATAAATGCTTCCCTTTCCTTCATTTTATTTAATAGAAACACAGAATCATAGTATCACAGATTCATAGAATGGTTTGGATTGGAAGGGACCTTCAAAGGTCCAAACACCCTGCAAAAGGCAGTGACACTAGATCAGGTAGCTAAAAGCACTGTCCACCTTGTACTTGAACATTTCCAGTGATCCACAACTTCTCTGGGCAACCTGTTCCAGTATCTCACCATTCTCATTGCAAATATTTTCTTACTTACGTAAGAAAGAGCCTATCCTCTTTTAGTTTAAAAATATTGTCCCTTGTCCTATCACTACAGGCCTTGGTAAAAAGTCTTTCCTGTCTTTTTGATAACCCGATTTTATATATTGAAAGGCCATAACAGTGTGTTCCTGAAGCCTTCTCTTTTCCAGGCTGAACAACTCCAACTCTCTAAACCTTTCTACATACAGCCCTCTGATTATTTTCAAGGCAAGAGCACATTGCCAGCTCATATCCAACCTCTTGTACTGCAGACTCCCCAAGTCCTTCTCCATGAGGACATTCATTCCCTGTCAGTATTCACACTGAGGATTGTCTCAGCTTGGGTGCAGGACCTTGCACTTGGCCTTCATTTGAGCAACACTTCGTGATGCTCAAATAGGCTGACTTCTCAAGCCCATCAAGGTCCCTCTGGATAGCATCCCATTCCTCTAGCACATAAATGGCATCACTCTGCCTTGCATCATGCAAAAACTTTCTGAGGATGAACTCAATCCCACTATCTATGTGATTTATGAATATAGAACTGGTCCCAGTACAGCGCCTCAAGAGATGCCACATGTTGCCGGTTTTCATTTGGACATTTCCCAGTCTGAATTGGCACACTATTTTTACAGATATCCCCTCTGATTCTTCAAAACAATGTAATGTTGATCTTCCTAAGTTAGTTTTGTACCTATATTACTCTTTCAGTTTGGGAATCATCATTCTACATAAAGATCTAGTAGTCTAAGATATAGAAAACAAAGCTTTTTCATATTAAAAATAGAATGTAAGGGAGTGTATGCAGTTCGTATTTGTAAAAGGTTTGAGAAAGGCTTCTGTGTCACTACAACATCAATGTCAATCAAAATATTTTTCAGTTGGAATATAATTTGCTTTCTTGAACACTGAGAAGGTTTACAGGAATCGTCAGTTTACTCTGTAATGCAAAGTGAAGAAAGGAACACAGAGAAGGCGATTACAGAATTTTATATTGTTTTCACCTCCAGAACCTACTTCTATAAAAATATAGAGATAAATTGTCAGTGTTTTTATGTTGGACGAATATCACAATAAGTTTAGTATGAAAACCACTGTGCCGTAAAGTCTGCTGTTCTCACACTTCATGTCAGGCTTTTATCTGATATGACAGATATTCTTCTCCCTAATTTTTGTTCAAAGGGTCTTTGTGGGGTTGCCATTCATTACCAAATTTTTCATAGACCTGTACTTAAAGCAGACCAGGATTCATTTTTTCATCAGGATGATTGGTTTTGCACTGAGTTTGGCAATAGTGTAATGTTATTTATAAGTCTCAGGAACGTTGATTTATCTGAAGCTGATAGTCAAAACCTTTGCTTCACTGAACATACAAGTAGGTGTCAACATGCTGTTTTGAGAAAATAATAGTATGATTATTTTTTATTCTTTTAAGAGAGGATGTTTGGGGAATGTGCAAGTTCTTCACTGGTAAAATTGACTGAATCAGACCGGTTTGTGCATCCAGAAGCTTTAAATTCTGCACCAAAGCTTTCCTGGACACTGTGAAGGAAACTCATTTTTGTTTATGGATTCTTGAACAGAAAACTTAGTATGGGTAGCTGACAGATTGGCAAGCTGAACCTCAGAAAGAGAAGGCCTTTTTTAGTGTAATGGGAATTCAGTTTTCTGTCAAGTCAGAGAAATAACTCACGGTGCATAAGCTAAACCTATGCATGTCCTGGCAGAATTTGGACCTAACATTATGAGAGAAGGATGAAATAGTACCATATTAAAGAGCTCTGCTTGCTCTTCTGACATGCTGTAAAGTTTCTGTTTTCCTCAAAAACCAAGGAAATGTTTGGAGAATATGATTCTGTGTTTTATTAATGTACAATATGAGCTCACAGCAATTTAGGAGAAAGTGAAAAATAGCATAATTCTCAACATTTTGACAGGACTTGTTTAGTTCATTTCTTCACATTTTGAAAAGGAAAATTAGGCTTCCATCTGAAACTGCCTTTGACACAGTTTTCGTGACTGATGTCTACAGTCAGTGGTTCTGTATATGTTTAGCAGTACTGTAGCAGAGCTATTTCGGCAGAGTTTAATTTCCCTAATTGTCCAGGTCCTGAAAGCTCTCCAGATGGGGCTGTCCCAGGTCCGTTTATAGCTGAATTAGCAATATTTTTTATTTTTTATAATTCAGTATTGTAGTTTAACTGCCCTAATTTTAATACCTGAAATATGCTTGCAATATGCAGTATTGTAAATAATGTAGTAAGAAAAGGCCATGGTGATGTGTCAAATGGCTTCTTTTTCAGTTTGTTCTTCTGTTAAGATAAACATAATTAATAATAACTTTTTTCATAGTATGAACACATAGGTGCATTTATACTTAGAGGCAAGACCACTTGTGCAACAAAATATTCTGCTACAAGGTGAAAGTAATTTTCCGGGCACTTAATTAATGTTACTGTACTAAAGGAAACAAACATTCATGTTGCATTTAACTAATCACATTATCCTTTAAAAGTACTTGAAAATTTCAGGAGCTATTTATGGAAAAATGTCAGTTCTTTGCTAGCTTAGATTCTGTTCACGCTCTCGAGTCTCATATTCAGGTTTCTTCATGGTGGAAGGACACTATGTTTGTAACATAGTGTGTTTTAAACAATTCAAGAAATACTGATTTCAAGTGATCAGGAGTTGGGATTTCTGATCCATGGGAAACTTCAATTCATCAGTGTCTTTTATCTGACTTTTTTTTCTATTAATGTGATGACCACAAAGCTAAATATCAATTACCTACCCTCAAAATTTGTTTTACCTTTACAAATTGTATTATGCATGTCTGTGACAAGTTGGTACATTTGCACAAGTAATGAGAAGGACTAAACTATGAAAAAGAAAGAGAAAAAAAATGAAAATGTGCTAGAAAATAAAAACATGGTGTACTGATTCGAGAAGAAGCAATTGAAAACTGAACAAAAATATCTAAGTGCCTCACAGAAACATACAGTCAACTAGTCATACAGCTACTGCTGACAGTTTTTTGTTATTTTTCACTGAGATGTCAAATGTTGGTAAAGGACAAAGAACGCAGACATACAGGAATCACAGAAGGTATATTTGACCAGCACATGTGGAATACTAAGGAAATAATTGGTTTAGAATAATAGACTGTCAGTCTCTGGGATATCTCTCTAAATAGTAGAGAGGAGGGAAAATATGATTGTTGTTGAAAGTAAAAATCATAAAATAAAATGTTTTGAAAACTGGCTGAAATAAATACTAGTGCAGTGGTCAATATAATATTCAGTGCAAAGCTACAGTTCATCTGACAAGCTAATCTGGCAACAATGTGAAAAAGAAATATTGAAGATAAATATGTTTGGGATTTTGTTTCTTTTGTTGTTTTATCAAGCAGCAAGTAGAAGTAGTGCTGTAACAGTCACCTAAGAAATTGAATTGCTCAACCTGATATGCTTTGCATATGTAATGATTTTCTTCAGGTGAAATTCCAGAAAATCTGTGTAATAGAAAAACTGTTTTATGCGCATTACCATAAAAATTATAACTAAAATGTTAGGTTGTTTCACCTTAACATTATCATAACTATTAGTTAGAAATGTATGTCAATAAATTCATTGGAAACCTCTCAAACAATAGCTTTATAAGACTTACAAGTCTCTCTCTGCAGCATGTCAGGTCCTGTTGGTAAAGAAAACAAACTAGTTTGAACCATCTATCTTCATTTGAAAGGTAGCAAACACAGATCTTTCTTGTAAGACAGTAGTTGCTGGATTTGTCAAATGTGTAAATATAAATGAGAAATTGTTAATCAAGCCTACAATATTTCCTTTTTATTCTGCAACATACATCTGAAATCTGTCAGCTCTAATATCCCTGTCAGTAATTATGAAGCCCCTCAAGGCTATTTGTTAGACACTACATGATACGTTTTACACAATAGCAGCTTCTGGAGATATTCATATTTTGCTTCAGAAAGGTAATAATTAATTTTGCAGAGTCTTGTAATAGATCCTGTACAGGAGTCCATCATTTACGCAAGGAGATAAAGAATGAAATCTAAAAAGTAAAGAATTTCTTGTCTCCATTGCTGCACTTGAAGAAAACATCTAGGTTGAATTTTGAGGTCTATTTTGAGTCTGCTTAATGCTTAGAATTTCATTAAAATTTTATTGAACACTTCCTTATGCTTTAAATTACATCTAGAAAATTTACAGTGCATTAGGTTACTTTACGCATGGCCTACATTGCACATGAGGGGCAATACTGCCAAGCTTTAGTGCTAATAGCAAAAGAAAAAGCAGTCTTCTTTCATTACACATCCTGGGCAAAGGCCAAGTTAAAGCTTTGTTGACATTGCAATCAAGTGTAGCAACACTACAAATATAAGCACAGCACAGATCTGAGCTGTCTCTGTCCTTGAGAATCTATATTCTGGGGAATTTCTATTATCAAAATCCTCAATCTTTCACTCTGTTTTCCGTTAACCATTTTGAAGCTGAATGGTGAACACCAGTAAGGGTAGCAAAGCAATAACAAATGGGACTTGACAAAGATGAATTACAGGCAATGCTTTAGATCAGTGATTGTGTCTCTGCAAAGGACCAAAAATCACAGTCAAATGATTAATTCATTCCCTTTTACAATCGCCCATTCCTCCCTAGACAGAGGCCTAACGTTGAACTGCAATATACATACAAATAGGGGCGCTTCTCTGGCATTATTTGCTTTCTAGCTGCTACTGTGTGGTAGTGACATGGATTTAGGGTTTTGCTTATTATAAGAATTCTCAAGTTTCTGGACCAAACCCACTAATTCATTGAACTGCTGTTTTCTAGAGCCAAGTCTGACACAATGACTGTGATAAATAAAGCATATTTTCATCCTTAGAGTGTTTCAGTGAACTTCTGGGTGGTATTTTCTGAACCCATCTCCTACATATGTTCCTTACAGCATTTTCTTTCAGACAATTAAAATAAATTACAAATTTTATTTATTTTATGGATAATGAATCATCATCCCCAGAACTGCTGCCAAAACCAAGGGCTATGATCAGGCATTCCCCTTAATTTAAACTAACTTATCATAGAATTATAGATCATAGAATCAGTTGGGTTGGAAGTGACCTCTGAGATCAAGTCCAACCCTTGATCCACTACCTCTGTGGTTGCTAACCATGGTACTATGTCGTGACCAAGTTTTTATTTCACTGAAGTTAGATAAACACGCTCTCTGATGTTCACAGGAGGCACTGGAGTGAAGTAATTCTTAACCTTTTTGACTACCAAAAATAATTCTCCAAAAACTACCTTAGTATCATTAGACTAAATGAAAGCAAATTTTCATTTGATGCACTAATTTAAAAAGGCTAAAAAATATTAGACAGCTACATGGTTTCAGTTTTCAAAGATAGATGCTTTAGTGACCTCAAAGATCCCTTAGTAGTGTCAGAAATCAAGTGAAAGGTTAAAAAACTACTAACATGAAAAAAATGCTTGGGTTTAATTTTCAAAACCAAAAGTTACATGATTAGCCTTAGATCACAGTCCTGTGTACTTCAGGCATTCTCTTGCAAGAGCATCTTTAACTCATAGAAATATTATGAGGAAAACCATTAATAATTCTATTATAATGGATTTATTTTGAGATGTCTCTATGGAAATGGAAGTAAGGATGGAAATCAGGATGGAATACTACAGCTACTGTGATATCTTACCCATACGGACACTTTTACGTTGCAGTAAACGTGGAGCAACCTTTATCCGCAAAAACAAGAGTAATTTATAACATCAAAAAATAAGAAATTAAAATCAATTATTTTGCTGTGAAATAGATTTGCTTATCTACGACATGATTGGTAGTTTTCTGCCCATGTCTTGAAAAAAAATTGACTTATGATTTCTTCAGTAGGGGAAATAGTCTCCATGCTCATGTTGTCAGACAAACCTCTTACAGTGATACAAAGGCAAAATATTGTAAAAGTTGTATTTGAGACAAAATTGCACCTCTCTTAAATGAAAATCTTGAAATTACCAAAGAGAATATTCTATCCTGACAAAGTATGCTTAAGCTAGGAAAGAAGGATAAGTTATGGGACGCAGATGGTAGAATTAAATGACTCCTTGGAAAATAACATAATTTTTCTACAAACCAAATTAAAACATAAACGCCATTTAAATAAACTAATCCAAAGTATATCACATGACTCAAAATTTTAATTTTCTAGAGTGTGTACTGAGAGTACTAGCAGCAGTTTGCTGCTGCTGCTGTTTGCAGTTTTATAAATCTAGGGTAACATGTTACATTAATTTTTATTTAAGGAGCTTGAGATCATAAGAAAAAACCTTTCAATTTCATTTATGATCCTCCATCAAATGGCACTACTCTTTTGCAAAGTCACCTTTCCATATGTGCACTCAAAGTGTAATTGTACAAGCTACTTCACTGGGCAGGATTTGACAGGAAAAGAAAAAGGGAAAGAGTGAGAGAGAGAAGAAAGTAGAGATATAGAGATAGATATAGATATATAGAGACATATAAAGATAGAGAAATATAGAGGTAAGAGATATAGATAATTTCATCAAATAAACATATCAAAAAGTACTCAGAAACAATTTAATAAAACCAAATATAATTAATAGCTTCAGACCCAAAATGTGATTACTTATTCCTAGAAAATCTCATATGAAATTTCACAGGAGATATTACTAGAACTTCTTTATCACTATAAAGTAATCTCTTCTTGGTGAACCAGTATCTACTTAAAAAGAAGAATACAGTTTAATAGTTATGCATTTATTATCTTCACATATATATAAGGAAGTTGATTATACTTCAGTCTTAGAAATAGCATGACAAAAAGCTAAAAAGGTTTGCCATTTGTGCAGAATATGTGTATAGGAATAATTTTAAATTTTAAGTAATGATTTTCCCAATGGTATGTGGAACATTCTTGAATACTGGATTGTAAAAAAAAAAAAAGGATATTCTCTATCTGTCATATATGGACAAAGATGTTATTTTAATGTTAATCAAAAATCACTATCAGCCTCATTTTCCAATGTAATTAGTGCTGTTTTCTTTCTACTTTCCCGTATCCTGATCGTTTGTTTACCTGTAGGAACCTTTACATGATCTGCTCTTGTTAATGTATCATAATGCTTTTCAATAATAACCTGAATTTCTAACATTTAAGCTCTCATAACATTCAACTGAATTGAAATATCTATGACTTGGCAATTAGTTCAATGTTGAAAGGTTTCAGAAAACATACCAAAATTTTACTCCTTTACTCATTCTTCAGAGCTATTTAGTACGGATCTAAGAGGTAAATTTAACATTGAGTCTAGTATGTACATTTGTTGATATTTTCAATGAAAAATTGGTTTACACAATAAATACCTTTTCTTTAAGTTTCAAGAATATATATTCAGGAAATTCAGGTCCACAGTGGAACATTTTTAACATTTGTAACCATGACACTAAATGTTCCAAATTGGGAAGATTTAAAGGTACTACAATATCCATCATATATATCAACCTATTTGCTGAACAAAATAGATTCACTGAGGTAAGGGGCCTGTAGAAACATAATTTTTTGTTCATCTCATTAATTATTCATTATTTATCAATGTCTTAGGTCTGAATCTTGAGTTTTGGGTCTGAATCATGGGTCATTTACCACCACCACCTGCGACTCCTAGAACACTTCCATCAACACTGCCTCCGTACAATCCTAAACATCCACTGGTCAGATTATGTGACCAATACATCTAGAACAGGCAGCAGTCACAAGTATAGAGGCCATGTTGCTGAGAACACAGCTGTGTTGGGCAGGGCACGTCTCCAGGATGAAGGACCACCTCCTCCCTAAGATCTTGCTTTATGGTGAACTTGCCACCGGCTGCTGCAAGAGAGGAGCCCCAAAGAGAAGATAAAAGGACTCCCTGAAACAACATCTCAGCCTTGGCCATAGCAATCATCATCACTCGTCTGCTCTGGCCTCCAATTGGGAGGTCTGGAGGTACACTATCTATAACACTGCTGCTTCTTTTGAGAACACACGCAGGATCACTCTTGAGGAGAAAAGATAAAGTAGAAAGAACCATGTCTTGTCAATACCACCTAAGGAGTCTTTCTGCTGTGCCTTTTGCAACCGGACTTTATCTCACATTGGCCTTTTTAGCCACCAGCGCACTTGTAGCAAGTGTGGGTAGAGCCTGTGGTGGTTTGGACCTTGATTTTTCCCCCAGAGGCTGAAAAGTGGTAGACCCCAAGGGGTGGAAACCCCTGGTTGTTTTGAAGTTTTGCCCAATGTGCGCTCCTGCAAAAATGTAAACATATCACAAGCTCACCGGAAGAGATGAGTTGTAGTTTTTAGTTGGTGGTTGGTGGAGTGGTGGCCATGTTGTGAGCCACGAGGAAGGGGCTCTGAGCCCCCTGGGGCCTCTGGCCCCCTCCCAGCCCCTGGCTGGGGGAAGATTGCAGAGACTTGGAACAGTCTTAGACTGGGCTAAGTGTCTGTAGTATGCCAGGAGATGTTTTTCTCCATGGGCACAGAGCAGCAGCCGGCACTGACCAGAGAAACAGTGGCAGAGAGCCAGGACAGATAAGACCTGAACTGGAGAAGCAACAGAGACATGCAGCATCGCAGAAAGGACTCCTGGAAAGGGAGAGAGAGAGAGAGAGCCAGCAGCAGAGCTACAGAGTTTGGGGTAAGACTGATACCAGACCCCCCCCCAAAACTCCTTTGAGACCTCCGAGAAAGGAGGAATAGATGGACTCCCATTTGAGAGGAGCCTTGGAGTACAGC
>NW_016690206.1:3832444-3903661 GCF_001604755.1 Lepidothrix coronata | reverse complement strand
CTCACATTAGGTTGAGATGTGGGAGGGGGCTTAGACTAGGGGATTGGATTTTGAGGCTATCTCAAACCATGACAAGCCCTTCCTAAATCTTCGTTCGCAAAGCCTAGCCATGATGATGATGATATCAATGTCATGTTATTATCATTTCAAAGCACCCTAATTTCAAAATCCAGGAGACTCTCAAATTGTGTCCTGTTTCTACAGAGTCAACACGCAGCTTTACATCATCCTCCCCACTACCTCAGAAATTACACCAGTGAGCAGACAGTCTGTTCTAGTCAGTTGATCTGAACGACTGAATGTCCACAGTGACCAGGGTGGACTGTGGTATGTGCCTGTTCCATGATTGAGATGCAATCTTAAAGTATCAGAATGCATAATCTCATTATAAATTATTTTTTCTGTAATTTATAATAGGAAATTATTATTAAACATAATAGCAACAAAACAAGAATGTTAAAAATACGAAGCTATACTCCTCACATGAAGAAACAACTCATGTTAATTTGCTATGTGATTATTACCTTCAAGAGACCATCTTTTCATAAAATTATTTTGATTTGTGTCTCAAAGAATAAAATACTGTGTTTGAGGGGAAAAAAATGGCATATTCACAAGAGAAACTTTCTCAAGAGCTTCATATTGGCCATATAAGAAAGTGGTGAAAACAATCATGAGCTCTTGTTGAACTGTTTGAATTACATTTATGGTAAACTGATGTTAGTTGAAAATAAAATTATTAATACATTAATAAAGAGAGAATAGATAAAGAATAGAAGAAAAACAAAAGTTTTAATATTGTATAGAATTAGTTTGTACATATAGACATATAAAACAAAGAATAATGCTGTGCATTTAGAAGTTTGGCCTAAAAATAATGAAAAGATATAATTATATGCGTAAGAGTCAGTGTTGATACAAGCACATAATTTACATGCAAAAACGCAGGGTGAATTATGTTTTAAAACCTTTTTACCTTTTTACCTTTTGCCTGACATCTGAATTCTTAACTGAATTCTTCATGTTTTTTAGAAGATTTATACATAAAATAAAAATATATCACTCCATTGAGAGAGAGATATTAGACAAGTAAGAGGAGTAGAACTTTTTCTGAAGTACAAGTTTGGCCTCTTCTCAGTTAAAATTGCTCTGAAGCAATTTCTATATTTGATTTCTGTTTTATATTATCTAGAAATTGTTTACAGTGTTTGTAATGAGGAGTATACCTTCTCAATCTTTTATTCACTTCTAGGTTTGATTTAATATCTGCTCGGCAATTAGTGTAATGAATTTAGTGAGAAAGACTGGGAGGATAGAGCTCTTTTGGAGCAGATACCTGGCATACATCAGTTGCTATGGTGATTACCCAGATGTGCAAACAAGCAGAGGAAAAAATAATTATTCAATATTCCCATGGTAAAAAAAAAATCTAATTGATAAACAGCAAAGTAATAGGAGTCAAAGTCTGGATTTTGAAACCACAAAATAGAACGTAACATATACCCTACCTTAGAAGCATTAGGAGAGAACTGCAGGAGTTTCAGTTTATGTTGGAAGAATGAATAACCTGCAACATCTAGCACACTGGATTAACAGATGATGCCCTGTTGTGCAAGTGCCATTTTCTGCTCAGATTTGTAAAGGATGTCTCCTGAAAACATATCTGAGGAAGAAAACATGCAACTTGTCTCACGAACCAAAGATTCTCGGCCTTGGTTTCTTAGAACAAGAAAGCAGAAGGGGAGAGGGAAGAGTTTTACTGTTTCTCTTGCTCTGCAAAGATTGTGACTCATGGTTATGTTTTCATGTATAGCCAGATTTTAATATATGTGTTCCAGCAGCAGGTTGAACAAAAATAAATATCCCACTGCCCATAATTAAATTGCACTACTGCTTCTCTTTATGGTTCTCAGAGGCCTGTTTTGCTGCTCCTATGCTCAAATCTACAGCTGTCTTATGAACTGTTACATCATTTACACAAACACACAGAGAAGAAAAAAAGCTCTTGAATATGAAATGAGACTGGTGAATCTTACTGTTTATTTCACACTGCATCAGGGCCTATTCCAACAGCATACTTCTTGGGATTAATCTATATTTGTCACAATGGAAGTCAACATACCATTTTGCAAAGTGGATATTGAAGCTGATTGGAACCTAACAATGCATAGTGACAATAATTGCTTACAAAATAAATTCTGTGAAGATGACTGTTGTATTAAATGACATAGAAATAATAGCTTTAGCATTCTTTCTCCCTTGTGATTTTGAGACAAAGAAGGTGTGCAGGCAGAAACAACATTAACTGTGCCACAGAAATGAGTGCAGAGCCAGATGGGTATCCCTATGTTAAGCAATGCCAGAAGCCACCAGGGAAGGGAACAAAGAGAAATTGAACGACTATAGTTAAAAGTCTGTAGCTCCAAAACATCAAAACACTTTATTAACATTCCTTCCCCTGAACTCTGTATAGCACATTTTTTCCCTCTTTTTTTCACACAGCAGCTGACAGATCCGTCCTTGGTTCCCATATTTACTTTTAATAATACAACCTGGGGAGACTCAACAAAAATGTGTGTCCTGCATGATACTTATTGTTAAAGTCACTTAAAATGCTTCAAGAGAGAAGAAACTATCTATTAACTGCATGAACACAGAGACATCAGATTTCTAATTTCCCATTCTTTGAAAGATGTGACTAGCATGTTTCTCCATCTTTCTTCTAGCCTATGATTTTAAGCAATTTAAAGGTTTAAAAAAAAAAAAATCCTCCCTGGAGTGGAAAATAAGGCATCTTACAAGTTAGTTGGATGAATGAGATTAAAAGTTATGTTCCTCCCATAAACAGATGAGGACACGTGCATGAAAACAACTAAAGAAAAGTGAGACGTCAAATGCATTACATCCATCCAAGGTCTACTTTTACTCAGTTTTGTATTTTCCTCTTCTCAGATTGTTAAAGGAAGGGAGAGAGGGAGGAAGGGAGAGAGGGAGAGAGGGAGGAAGGAAGGAAGGATAGTAGACTTTGTCTGTAATGTATCTGTGAGCCTTTTCTGAACATCTTCCCTTGAAACTTCCCTTTGTAAATCTCACTTCCAACAGTTAAAATGTGAGGAATTCAGGCTGAGGATGTTTCTGACCTGTAGCTTCTGTTCTTTATAAGAACCTTAAATTCAACGCTTTTCAAAGGCAGAAATTAGGACAAACACTAAGTTGTAATTAAAGTACAAGGTGGTCAATTCTTTTTTTTCTGTTAACAACATGACTGAATATTTAACATTCTCTCTTCATACAGGTAAAGAATGTTAAAAGTTCTTAGAGAAACTTACTGGAATGATGGTGGGAGCTGTTTATGCACAACTCAGAAAAGCAGGAATTCAGAGTGAAATGAAGAGTTAATTTCAGCGACATTGAAGTGACATTGACAAATTATTTTATGCTTGTGACCATTGTGGGAGTTGAAGAAATGCCTCCAATTTTTGAAAACTGTAAATTATAGATAATGGAAAACCATGACTTTTCTCTTAATCCTCAATTATTGTATGTATAAAAAGGCCAACACTGAGTGCCTCTATCCTATTAAATTTGATCTGGATCTTATCCCCTCAATATATGTAATTGGTTTCTGTGCCCATTTTAAAAGACTCCTACTCTGTGAATATTTTCCCACAAGAATAGCAATTATGAATTTGATTTTAATAACTGGTATAGACCCATAAGTCTCCAGGTGCTTACAAATAGTTATATAGGAATTTTAGCTTTTTGTATGTGGGCTGAATAGAAGTATTTGAAAATCATTACTGCTCAGGGACACAAACTCACGCATTCTCTGTCCTCAAAGGAGTAAGAAACAGCCAGGGGCAAACCTCACTTCTGTGATAGGATAAAGTTCATTGGCAGCAGAGTTAGCATGCAGATAAGCTACCAGGTATATAGTGAGGACATGAACTCCCTAGTGTGATGTTTAGAGTCATTTTTCAAGGGTTGTCTGCTTGCAAAGACTGAGTTCATGGCAGTAGCTAAGGCAAAGCTAAGAGAGCTGCGTGAATCCTCAAATCCTTCTTCCCCCGCAGGTATTTGCAATGTTACTTCACTCAGAGACTTCAGTTGCAAAAGTAGCTCTACCACTTAAGCCAAAGAATATGTTACTTTCTGTTTCTCCTGCTTTGTGCTGAAATAATAACATACAGGAGGGACTATCTCACATTCAGCTTCAGAGTTTCCCAGCACAAGATAGCACTAACCAAAGTAAAGAAGGTCTTATTTCTCCCTATCAGAGAAGGTTTGTGTTGGTTTCAAGCCTAAAAAAGTGTTATCCAGAATCTCATTTAAGGTGTTTGTTCTCAAGAAAGGCTGAGGGTAAGTAGTAAACTAGGAATTGCCAAACTATTCCAGTCCATAACTACTTAAAGGGGAAATAATTTGTCTTTAGTGCAGACTTTTCATGTGAGACATACAAGGGTTAACACTTTCTTTCTTCACAATGGACTATATAAATATGTCAATCTTTCACTTATGAGATTATCAACAAATAAATAAATAAAAACTAAAGTACTCTATGTTGTGAGGTCTAATTGCCTTCAGCTTGATAGGTCAGGGAAAGCGAAGATCACAGAATCGGAGTTGGAAGGGACCCACAAGGATGTTTGAGTCCAGCTCCTGGCCCAGCCCAAGACCATCCCCAAGAGTCACATCATGTGCCTGACAGTATTGTCCAAATGCTTCTTGAACTCTGGCAGACTTGGTGCTGTGACCACTTCCCTTGGGAGCCTGTTCCAGTGCCCAACCACTCTCTGGAGGAAAAATCTTTTTCTAATATCCTAAACTCCCCTTGACAAAACTTCAGACCATTCCCTCGGATTTTGTCACTAGTCACTAGAGAGAAGAGATCAGTGCCTGTCCCTCCACTTTCCCTCACAAGGAAGGTGCAGACTGCAATAAAACATCCCCTCAGTCTCCTCCAGACTGAACAGACCAAGTGCTCTCAGCCACTGATACAGGAAACCATTGAAGAGATGGTATAAAGGAGCACAATATGCAGGGAGATGAAGTTTTCTGTAAGAAATCCAGGGGAAAAGAGAAAAAGGGAAAAAAAAGTGAGGAAAATAAAGCAGAAGAGAAACAAGGATCAGGATAAGAACAAACGAAAGAAGAAACAAAGAAAATAACTTGATCACTTAAATAAAAAGGCAGACCATCTAAGACAAAGTAATGGAAAAGCAATTACTGAATGTTTTACTATCCCTCTTTCAGATACACTATTCTGTTTGATTTCTTAAAAGAAATCCTCACTACAGTTTTAATTGAACATCCAGTTTTCCAGTGTGTTAAGTTTCCAACTTGTTCAGGGGGTTATTCATTAAAACAGAAAGAATACCAGGAGCAAAGGGTTATATTTAGTCATATCACAATAGAAAAGCTGCTTGAAAATCAGAGTTAGAGTTAGAATGACTTAGTCATCACTATTTGCCTATGGTGTTAGCCGGAATGAAATCCACTTTCTTTTTATTTAATGAAAGAATTCTTTCCCTAGGCAAAAGAGGAGAAATCTCCTCTCTGTTCCACTAAATCTCCATCACTAGGAGATATTTGTATTTTAAAGAAGTCAGCTGAATCATCTAGCATTTCATCCAGGAGTTTGTAACTTTTAAATTCAAAAATTATTCTGGTGATCTCCTTCCTTTGTGACATCATAGTCAAACAGTATCTTCATGCAACATCAGATCTGCACAAAGAAAAGCTATGCAAAATATCATCTTTCCTCCATAGCTGTGTCAGAGCTTAGTTTTACACATAGTTTTGTAGAATATATATTTTTCATAAGGCCACAGAGTCTCCTTTTAATCCTTTTTGTTGTTATTTTAAGCACCCCTAAGTAAGTTCATGTTGAACTTACCTGACAAGAATTATCTTCAGTTTTTTAACCCCATTTGTGTTGTTTCTCTGATTTGAACCATAGTTGTGCTAATTTGCTTAGTATTCTAATGAGCCTCTTGGGTTCTCCAGCAATTTCTATAGTTTACTTTATAATTTTTTTCACCACCTTTTTCTGGCTTTTGATCTTTCGATTTTTTTTTTAATTTTTTTTTATTTTTTTTTTTTTTTACTTCAAAGGTACTTTTTTTCTTTCCTTTAAGGTTTGATTTACTTTTTTCTTAACTCTTTTTCATACCATCAGATGGTTTTTTTTGTATCTTTACAGAATTATAAGACAATATTTTGCACTGCAAATATTCCTTGAAGGTCTCACAGAAATATCCTTACCAGCTTTCACTACAATAACTGGGTTTCAAAACATTTCCTCATTATATTAGCCTCATCTGGTAACGTTCCTTGAATGCCTTTAAAGTGACATCAATTTTAATTAGGGCAACAGCATGAAACACAGCTTACACTCAGAGACACAGTACTTGTAGTATGTTTTTGTATGCCCAGAAGACACAAACGTGTTTATTGCAATTTCAGAATAAATTGACTAATGATGGAGGAGTCTATCAATAGCCTAGATATTAACCAAAGTACTGTGTAACTTCCTAAAAAGTTGTTGAAACACAGCATTTAAAACTTGCTTGTCAGTATCTTAAAATGTTTAAGATCACATCAAAATTTGGAAAATATTTAATATCTTTTCACATGAATTTTAAAAGAAAGAGAATGAATTCTCTGGTTTAAAATTATCTAGAGCACTAATTTAACGATGATCTATTTCAAAGTCCTTATCAATTTATATTTTCTATAACTCGTATACTACTACAACTTCTTAAGGAATCATTACCTCCCTGAAGTAAATCATATTATATGAATTAAACTAGCTTTACTCTTTAGTAAAGAGAGAAAGGCAGAAATACTTTTGCAACCTATCTCATAAACTCTTTCCTTTAGCATTTTTTTTACAATAATATCTAAAAAAATTTAAAATCTTTACTCACCTTTCCTCAGTCAATATTTTTGAATATTATATCATACCAAAGAGGATGTGAGACACAACTAAACCAAGATTTTTCAGCCAACTGCCACACACAAGGTGACAGATAAACAAGTATCTGCAGGCCAGCTTTCTGCTGCTTTGCCTCTGCAAGCACATCTTAAAATTTCCAAATGGCCCAAACATCAGTATACGTTCACCCAACTCTGTATTTCAGTGACCTCTAAGAAAAAAACCTCATTGCCTTATTCAAAAGTTTAGTTTTTTAACACTTTTGAATTATTATACAACATTACTTGGCTAGGGGGGAAGAGGTAGAGACAAGAAAGCTCATCTAATGACATCGTTCATACACCTTCATTTGACAGCTTTGACCAAGTTTCACAGGTGTTTATTATGCTTTCTTTCTATAGTACTATGATTTTGATTTTAGCCTTTCAACTCTTTGAGGAGGAAATATCATTATGTTACTTTTTTCAGTGGGTGGTATTTTGATTCTTTTTATCTATCCCTTAAATTTAAAAAAAAAAACAAAACAAAACAAACAAACACAAACCCCACAAAACCCACAAAACCAAAACCAACCAAACAAAATACAAAACAAAACCAAAAAAAAACCTCGAAGCCAACACTCCCCTTCATACAACATGTCTCTTAGATAACTCAAGACTGTTTTCCTCAAAGAAAACATTAACTTCAATATTTTCTCTTCCTAATCAACAGTATTTACAAAACACCCACAATACAAGTACCTTGGCAGTGTTTTTCCTAGTGCTCTGGAACTCTTGCCTATACTCTCCCTTCTGTAAAAGCATCAGATTGTCCTCTTTGTTATTCCACCAGTGGACATTTTGCTTTTAGCTTTCACTTTCTCTTTTTTTTATTTGTTTTTAACTTAAAACCTGAACTGAGAGGCTTTTAATACTTCCTACTTAGTTTCTTTAAATAAAAAATAATGTTAAAAGTGATGCATCAGTGACATGCATTAATCATGACTAAAAGCTGTGACCATGACTACATGAATAAAACAAATACGTTAAGGGCTTCTCTGATGCCCCTTTTTCTTCTTCTTCTTCCTACAGACTGGATGACTGACTTTTTTTTTCTCTTCCTTATTCTAAATAGGTCACTCAGGTTTCAACTGTGGTAACGGCTTCAGCATTTCTGGTAAGCATATATCTCAACTCATTGTTTCTGTGGCTGAACTTCTACTAAAAGAAGGTATTTTTCTCCTTTTTGTCACAGATATGAGTTGTAATAGAAGATCCTTGAATTAGTGACAGAAAGAACGCAGGAGGGGGAAATAATCACTTGTATATCACACTATGCCCCATGATACAGTTATAAGTAATGGCATTCTTTTTCAGTGCATATTGTTAACTGCAACACACCTATGGGAAGCTGAGTCCGTTCTATATTCCTTGAAATTAAAATGAGTCTAATAGCTCCCTATGCTTCAACTCAATCATCTGACCATGCAGGAGCAAATAAGATTTGGATAAGTTTAGCATTGTGGCAAGAGGACTGCTGCTTCTATTCAATATAGAAATAATTAAAGTTTGCTAGAACCAGGAATGCAGCGTTGAAAAGCATTTCAAAGCTTTGATATGCAGCTTTGTTTCTCAACAGCCATATTTGATTATATCAAAGAAATGTGCGACATAGAGGCATATAATGTCTTACCTCGAAACAATGAAAGCATGGTCAGAGAATGTATTTTCCAGGCCTCTGAATTATACTAAATTAAAAAAATGAATCTGAATTTCCTTGTGCATGGAGAATATCATTAGCTTCTTGGTGAAAAGTACTAAGGTTTTAGCCACCATATTGCTTGGGGGGAAGAATAATTCACAAAAGGGGCTGCCTTTCCAGCTTAGTCTTAGGGTACTTACTCGGGACCTGCCAGTTTCTGACTTTACCTAATCTGATAGCTGGTACAGTTGACTTTCCAGCTCATCCAAGTGATGGAGCAGGCCTTTTTGACCAGAAATTCCCAAATATGTGCCCAATGACAGTGGCATATCTGCAAATAATTTTTATTACAGTGAATTTACACTATGTGAAAAAACAAACATTTCCAGAATAATCTATCCGACTAGCTCCACAGATCCTCCCTATAGTACTGTACACACAGCTGTTAACCTTGACAATAAATTCAAGCCTGACTGAAAAGCATAAACAAGGACAGTTTGACTGAAACAGCACCACTGTATTATACCTTTAAAATCCACCAGACTACCTAAGAGTGCATAATTACAACTTGACTGGAGGGATAAAGCCAATTTCATTTTTGGCAGGTATATCTGTTAATTTACTGATTGCATATGTGCTTTGGAAGAATTGGAAAATGAAGTTTCCCACTAAGATACAAAATGCTATTAAATGGGCACTAAATGTGGAATCATAGAATCATTTAGCTTGGGAAAGACCTTCAAGATCATCGAGTCCAGCTGTTAACCCAGCAATGCAAAGTCCGTTGCTAAACCATGTAACCAAGCACTGCACCTACACGTCTACTAAACACCTCCAGGATGGTGACTCAACCACTTCCCCAGGCAGCCCATTCCAGTGCCTGACCAACTTTTGTGAATAAATTTTTCTGAATATCTAATTTAACCTCCCCTGGAGCAACTTGAGGCCTTTTCCTATTGTCCTGTCACTTGTTACTTAGGGAAGAGACCAGTTCCCACCTCACTACTGCCTCCTTTCAAGTAGCTGTAGAGAGAGATAAGGTACCCCATAACCTTCCTTTTCTCCAGACTAACCACTCACAGCTTCATCATCCACTCTTCATAAGACTTGTGCTCCAGACCCTTCATCAGCTTCGTTGCCCTTCTGTGGACACACTCCAGCATCTCAATGTCCTTCCTGAATTGAGGTGCCCAAAACTGGACAAGGTACTTGAGGTGCAGCCTCACCAGGGCTGAGTACAGGGGGACAATCACTTCCCTAGTCCTGCAGGTCACACTATTCCTGATACAAACCAGGATGGCTTTCTTGGCCACCCAAATAACACTGCTGACTCACGTTCAGCCAACTGTTGACCTGTGATCCTAGGTCCTTTTTTGCTGGGTAGCTTTCCAGCCATTTAATTGTGTATTAGGCTAGATGGGCTAGCCAAAAGGAGGAAATGTGGTACACTTAGATTTGCACCTATCCTTGAGGCCTACCCTGATAAAGGTTTGCCAGTATGAGTGCTGAGTAGCTGAAATTCTCTGCAAGATGTTTTCTATGTGGAAAAAACATCTTGCTCTCTATTAACTTGAATCAGATTGTCAACAAAGCAACTTTTTCCTCACAGCGAAGAACCTAATGGAATTATAGATCTCCATCAAATTTGACAGATTTGAATTACTGACCTAGAAAGGAAAACATTCATATTCCTTTACTGATTCCCAAAGCAATTGCTTTTTTCTTTTTTATTACAATTTTAATTAAATGTGATGGGGAAAGGATTTCAAGATTTGGTTCACAGCACTCCATTATGTATGTATTTGCCTCCTTAAGCATGGTTGGTTTTTAGACTTAAGGTGTAGCAAATGCTGCCTATATTTATAAGGGCAGACACCATATGAAAGAAATAGGAATAATTACTCTTAGATTAGACAAAAAAAAATAAAAAAATACAATGGAAAGGAGACCTAGAATAGCAACATATAGCAGAAGACAAAAGAAATTAAGTATCAATCCAGAAGACTTAAAATGAAAGCATAATCTGAACCTCCGCAGCTGAAGCATACTGAAGACAACTGATGCCTACCTCTCACTATTTTCCTCAGAGATGATGTCCATCTTTCTAATGGGCAGTGAGGCTAATTATTTATTTGTATTTTTATTTAACTTTGTAATAATAAATGTCTTGTTTTCTTCTTTCTTTAGTAGTTCTTCAAAAACCTAAAAAATCAACTAAACTTGTGGAAAATGGGTAAATTTTTTTACAGTTAATGTTTTCATATTTTCAAGTAATTATCAAATTAAGGGTTTTTTAGAAAAATGATTGTATAGTCAAATAAAATTAGACAAGTTCTTGATTAATGGATTCTAAAAAGGGCAAAGTGTTCTTGAAAATTCATCATTAGGAGATGGGGGAATAGAGAAGAAAAGAGATTAAAAACAAAATAGCTGCAGTCTTAGATAATGCACAACCTTATTAATTAACTAGAGCTAACTAAATGATCAGCTTTTTCTTGAAATTCAAACTTTTGTAGTAGGCTAAAAATGAAGAAATAAACTTGGTTTAGTAATATTGCAATTATATGGTCAATATGCCTACTGGAATAGGTTTTTTTATTCACCAAAGGTGTTAAGAGTCACCAGACTAAAGATCTTGCACCTAGGAATTAGTTATCTCCAAGCACATACAGACCCCAACACCACCGTTGTGTTTCATGTGAATAATAACGCTACTGAATTATAAGAAAATATTTCAGTTTTATTCAGCTTCTCTTTTTCATCTCCAACTGTATTGAAAACATCCTTTTCCTGATTATGACCAGACAAAACAAATCCAATATATACTTACTTTATGAATAAATACATAAAATACAAGAGCCATTCCCACTGTACTACATCTGTTATATGAAATGCACTCCCATTATACTGTTCAACTATCCATACATATATTTCAAATACAGATACAGATGCATCACCCTTCAGTGCTCTAGATATTCTTCCAGTCATGTTTAGAATTCTTCTACCTCCCTGTTTTCTGTTGTTGCTGAGTTCAGGTAGTTGATGAAAGAGGTGGTGTCTGTATGAATTCTCAACACTTATTTTTTTGCCACAGAAGATGGGCAAGTAAGGGATTTTTGTGTTCTAGGAAATTCCAGTGATGGAAAGCATTTCCAGATTTAAATAGACATTTCTTTTAGTGGAATTTTTTTTTTTTAATATCTTAAAACATGACAGGTTGTCCTGGTTTGTTTCCTTGTTTTGTCATATTTGATAATTTAAAAATAAAACCAAACTGATTTTGAAATGATGTCTTGAAAGTCCTTATTTTTAAAACTTCATGTCAAAAACCTCAGTCTTCTGAAGAAGTTTAAACTGAACAGTGTGACCAATCCACAAAAATGGCATTCTGAAATTTAGGTGCCTCAGTTCTTTTTTCTGTAATCAGAGAAATGAGAGAGGCACCACCAGACTTAAATAGGAGCAATTGATTACCTCAGGATGGGTTAAATCAGGCTGCATTCATTACAGACAGACTCACAATCCTTGACTGGATAATTACTAAACTTTTAGACAATAAAAAAAGAGTTCTCGAGCCTGGCTTCTTCTGCCAAGTACAGGTTTGATACAACCTCAACCTAGATATCAGTAAACTGATTAGACTTTTGTCCCCAAATTAATTTTATTTCTCCAAACAGCACAAGACAGTTAATTAAATGTGCAATAGTCGGTATCACATTCTCAGTTTGCATGTCATGGTACTTGTGTACATCATGGCTGCATTCCTCTGAAAAGGTGTGTGCTGGATAGAGCACTCCTGCAAAAGAGAGCAATTTACCCTTCTGCAAGAGCAGCCGAGCATGAGTCACAGCAAAGGCATCCACACCAGTAGCTCTGGAAAGGCAGCAGTGAACAATCTCAGGGTACCTGTCACTTTGTATCTTGTATATAGGTGTTACTACTGACTCCCATTTCTGGGGCAGGCCGTAGAGATGACAGAAAGAGAAACTCAGCAGAGGCCAAAAGGGACCTGGTAGAGTTTGTTCTAACTCAAAGCCATTGACCTGATAAAAAAACAAACTTGGAAGTAAGAATCTGCCTGCAAAGCCACAATGGGAGAATATTTTATGAAGTCTTATAATTTCTGTTTTATCTGACCAATTACTTGCAGCTTTCTTTGTTTAAAAGTTCTGGAAAAAAAATTCTCTTATATTATTTTCAACCTTAAAGTTTTGGAAGACTGTCTACACAGAAAAGATCTGGACAACCCCAAAGTTTTGACTGTCTTGTGGTTCCATCACAATATACCTCCATACAATAATTTCATCACATTTCATTAAAGAAATAAAGTTTTAACTAGCCTGATGATCTTATATTAGAAGTCCCGTCATTTTCATGAATGAGAACATTTTTTTTTCATTCTCATTTTCATGAACAGGAAAACCAAAGCTGGGAAAAACACTTAGATTGGAGTGGGTTGACCTTGGCTGGGTGCCAGGTGCCTATCAAGCCACTCCTTCTCCTCAGGAAGATGAGGGAAGAAAACAAGAGAGAAAAAAACTCTTAGGTTGAGAAAAGGCAAAAAACCAAAAGCAGCACGTTGTGTCCTTGAAAGCAAAGAGATAAAACAAGTGTTTTATTCTCTACTTGCTATCAGTAAGCAATCTGCCTCTTCCTGGAAGGTAGGACTTCAGGACATATAGCAGTTGTTCTGGAAGGCCAACTTTGCAAATAACAAATGCCTCTACACTCCTCCTTTTTCTTTACTTTTATGTCTGACCTGACATCATGTGGTATGGAATATTCCTGTGATCAATTTGGGTCAGTTGTCTTGGCTGATTCCCCTCCCAAGATTTTGCCCACCCTCAGCCTTCTGTTGGGGAGCAGAATGTTGGTAAGACAGCATTGATGTGCCAGCACTGCTCACCAGTAGCCAAAACACTGGTGTTTATCAACACCTTTCTAGGTACCAATGTAAAAAAACACAGCACTGTGAAGGCTGCTATTGGGAAAATGAACTCTATCTCAGCCAGACCTTATTTAGTGCAGCGGAAAGGGTAGTTAAATGGTTTCTTGATTTGATCCTAACCTTAGCAAAAATGACTTGTAGGGAGAAATTAAGAAAGTCACATTTATGTTTGACTAGATTTTACAATGATTGTTGTATTGAATTATTGTAAAGAAGTAAAATTAAAAATGCTGAAGGAGAATAAGTGGGGCTACTAAATCAGCTCAGGATGATTATAACGGCAATATCCTGCAATGACTTCAGAGGAGCAAGGCTGCTGTAAGCAAGTCTAGAGAACAGATGTTATCATAGTTAATGTAGGTGATAATAAAAGCTTGCACAAATGTTTTGACTGTGTGCACAGTTGGACTGACAAGGTTTGAGAGAAACTCAGTGAAAGTATTCCCCTAGAGACAGCAGGAGTTTAAGCTTGACATTAGTGAAGTAATTGGGAGAACAGTGATGTTTTTGCTTAAGATGGAAAATGGATTAGTGAAATGTTTTGATAGAGAAGATCAAGGGATTAATTCTGGCCATAATAAATTTTAAATAACAACTGGGTACAGTTATTTGTGAAAACCAGACCAAGATCCTTGACTGGATGGAAGGTGATAGATCTTCCACAGAAAAACAGATTTTCAAGCAATTTAAATATCATTCTGCTACATACTAGGCAACTAGTGAGATGCATTTTTACTACAACCTGGACATCAAAATAGCAGACAAGAGGTCCTGAACACCCTAAAAAAATTAATTGCAAGTTATTGTTAAAATAAGGAAGTCAATGTTATCAGTACAAGTAAATATATCACTTCTAGAACATTTATTTACACCCAGTTTGAATTATATTCAAGAGTTTCACTAATTAATTCCTCCCAACACTCTCATATGCTCAGCTGTAACCTGCAATACATTTAATATTATGCTTTAAATTTATGCAAGATTACAGGTCTCAGAGGTCTGCATCTCTTCTGTAAAAGAAGTCTTTTCCTTTTTGTTGTATTTTTCTCCTTCTCCCTCCCACTTCCACACTTTACTGGGAGGCAGCTTATCTGTTGAAATACACTGAAAGTTTATATCTAAAATAAATATTCATAATGCAAGATTTTAATAAACTGCAGCAGACACTTTTATGGTACCACTAACAAAACAAGTGAATTTAATTAAAAAAGAAGATGAAAGAATGTGAATTGACAAGCCTGTTTCATACAGAGTGTCATAATAGATTCAAGAGCCACCAGAGATCCAGAAATGGGAGGGATGAGAATGGAAAGGAATTTTGCTGGAGGGAATTTCTCTTGCTGGAATTGTAGTAAATAGGGAGAAACCCAAAAATAATACTAAGAAAGGGTTAAGGAGACTCTGTTGTAGATAAACTGTATTGATAAACTAGGAATTTATTTATTTTAAAGGAACATTGGCCTGCATATATTTGCAACCATTTCTAGTTTCTCAAATTTTATGGTTGCTTTAAACTCCAGATCATAAAAACACAGAATCCTCCCATGGTTCACGGGTTTTCTATCATTCTCTTTTTCTTCTCATTCACACAGGGAAAAGAGCTGAGCATCTGATATTGCAGTTTGGAGTTGTGCCCTTGGCTCTCAGTAAATTAACATATGATCAAACCAATTTGCACCTGTGCAAACTGGTAGTCTCTAGGTAATGTTGAGGTTTTTTTCAGTTGATTCTGCTAGATTTAGCCAAACTTTGAAAATTCAAGTCCAAAACTAAAGCAAAAACAAGCTGTCTAAATATTGACTCATGTTTATTGAACGCTTTCAATTTTTTTTCTTATTTGCATTTTTTGTAAATCAGAATTTTTCATAAAAGAACATTGCATGCTAATAATACTTACTTGTCTTCATAACCAAAGGATATGAAGGGTATTGACCTTCTCAAACACCAAACAGAGATCTTTTGAAAGAAATTGTTAAGTAAGACTCACATAGACTTTTACCCTCTGAACTTGACTACTTTATATATTTTCCTACAACCACTGATAAACTCCATAGCTTTGTCATACACCTCTGTGAGACACTGGATTATTGTATTATTTGGTCAGAACCAACTCGTGTGTGTGTGTGTGTGTGTGTGTGTGTGTGTGTGTGTGTGTGTCTGGGGGAGGGTCAGATCGAATCTCACTGAGGTGAAATCAGGCCATAATCCCACATGGCAACACCTGCAGCTTCATGGGGAAGCCCCAGAGTAGCTGTCTGCAAAAAGGTAGCCTGGGAGCCCACCCACACTAGGCCCCCTGGAACCCCTAACCAGCCTCTGATGGGCTAAATCACCCCTTACTCCAGCCTGGAGCTACAGAGTAGCCAGTGGGCCAGCAGTCCTGCCTGAGAGAGGTGGCCACAGGGTGCCAGAGTACATAAAAACTGACGCACATGGTCTTCATTTTGTTCTTGGGACCTACCACCTACCTCATGAAAGCTGGACTTCCACACAACCCTGGTGGTAGCTATTTTTTCTCTTATGCTTCTCTCTATCTTTCTCCTTCTTCTCTATCGTCTTTCTTTACTGCTTTCTTAATCTTTTGAGTAACTTGTAACCTGTGGGTTGTATTTTGCTAGGTTGTGCGGGTTAGCATGTGCTAAGCCAACGCTTTCTGGAGTGTTCTATTTTGGTTGTATGTCACCCTTTTAAGCTTTAGCCAAGAGCTCTTGTTTTCTCCCTTATTAGCAGTAAAAGTATCTTGTGAGAAAACGTATGCTGTGTCTCCTCTTTACCTATCTCAAGGTACTAAAGAACAAAGGCTCTTCAAAACATTCAGTGGGTAAATATTTGGAATCTTGTATGTTTTTAAAAGGTTGAGCTTGTGGCTCTGGGGCCAGGGTCTTACAACTGTCCAAATCTATAAAAATATGACGCTGCAAATAAAACAATTTTCTTTAATGCTAAAGCAATGCCTTACAAAGACACTGGTATTTTTGCTTGAACTTAAAGATCAAGAGGTGATTTGGATATCCAAGGCAAAGTTAAGGATCATCAGCATTGACAAAGCAAAAAGTTTACTGTTATCATCATTAAATATCGAGACAATTGTTACATTTACAAACTGCACTCAGGTCTCTGTTTTCTGTGTTTCTGGAAAATATTTCTTATATAAAAGATCTGTTTATCTCACTTTAACAATCAATTTGGTTGAAAAATCAATCTTTGTACTCAATTTCTAGTGCGTGCTCTTCACACAACACATTAGTATCTATGCATTCGTATCTAAGGTAATTTTATATAAACCTTATTTAGTTGCAGGATAGGTATCCCACTGCATTCTGAGAATACTTCAATTTTTGGATTGAACCCAATGTAAAGCAAAGATTTATGCCTTCTCTCCAAATTAGAACTCATAAGCCCTAAGTATGAGACCAATAGAACATATTTCTTTCAGCAAATATAAAATCATCATTCTTTTTTCTTAGTGTAGGCACACAAATTCTCAATCCATTTACAATAGTGCACTTTGCAAACAAGCGTCCTGAGGGCTGTTTATGCTATGTCTATTTCTTTAGAAATGATCAACTACTAAAGTATTTGGTCTGGATAAACAATGTATGGAGTTTCCAGAAGTTTTAAATGTGTGTTTGTTTTATATATTTTAGCCGCTAAAACACCTTCCTAGACAACAGACTAGCTGCTTGTAAAATAAACTTATGGAAGGAAAACCAATCATTTCAACTTGTTGCAAACATGAACCCCATGCAACTAACCTCTTCATCATAAGACCACAGCAGCTGTCCTCAGATCTTTTATATTCAGAGTGATTACAGTTTAACTGCCTGTCCTGTCTTCTCTAAACTGTCTTATTTTCAACTGTGAGTGACATAGTCTAGATTGCATTGCTTGAAATAATGCACAGGATTAAAGGGGAAACAAGCTCATTTGAATAGTCAAGATAAAACCAAATAGAGCTTAAGATCTGTGATTTATTAACAATAAAAGATATTGTATTTCCCTGATTTTTTTTCCTATTAGAGATCTAGACCTATTACAGCTATAATAGTACAAGTGGTCTGCAGAATTTTTATGTACTTTTGTCCATGAACATTGAAGAAAATAGACTTTTGATCAAACCAGAAGTTCTGACGTATCAACTCCTTAGGGAAATACCTGAGTTTGCATATGAATATTGATGTGATGTACGAGCTTCAAATGTTCTTTCCTGCTAAAGCTACAGTCATTCAATCAGAGAGAAGCTTAAAATGTGAAATGGTGGGAGTCTGTCACAGCCTGTGAATAATGAGCTTCAAACAGTTGAAGACATCTTCAAAGTGAACACATCAAATGACTTCTAGCCTGCCATATGTTTGTATTTAGTCTTCAGTTATCAATTGCAAAATAATAAGAATCTTAATCTGCTTACATATAATTAGCAAGAATAAAAGGGCCAGATAATTTGCCAACTTCAGCTATGAAGAAATATTTGATGGACAAAAACAATAGTCATTTTAAAATAAAGATTTCACTGACACAGAGAATAATTCAGAGATTTTCTGAGGGATCTGGTAACATAAAATTACTGCAGCTATTTTGTATAAGACTACTAATTCTTTTAGAAAGTAATAAAATGAAGTCATAAAGCAAACAAACACCTAAACCTCACTCCGAATAAATCAATTCTTTTCCTGTCTCGGGATAACCATTTTACATAAGCAGAATCTATATTTGCCAAAGGATGTTCACATAGAATGACTTCGTAGCACAATATGTTGCAAGGCAGTAGTTCTGCCCATCATGTTTCTAACCATCTTGCAATCACATTTCTATGTATTTATCTCTCTCACCCTTGAAAATCTCTCTGTTCCTCCCAAGAAGCTTACTCCACAGCTGCCCCAGATGCACAAGTGTCAGCATATGCTATGGCTGTGTGTGCTGCTGCTAGCCAGCAAGCATGTGTGTGCTGATAGACCTAACAGCTGGCCACACAAAACTGGTAATTGCTGATCTCATGAAACTTGCTGGAATTTAATTATCTTCATGACCTTTCATTCCCTGTGAATTTGGCTCAAATTGATAAGTACATTGAAAATTTCTTGAAGAAAGAACATGTGATTGCAGCACTACCTTGTTTCTAAAATAAGAAATATTTCCGAAGTGGCCTCAGTGAGACGACAGCAGTTCAAAAAATTAAGGATCAAGGTCTGTTCAACATCTTGGTGACACAGACAGTGGGATTGAGTGCACTCTCAGCAAGTTTGTTAACACCACCAAGCTGTGTGTTCCAGTCAACATACTTGACTGAAAGGATACCACCCAGAGGAACCTTGACAGTCTTGAGAGATGGGCTGATGCAAACCTCATGAAGTTTGACAAAGTGAAGCACAAGGTCCTACATTTGGGTAGGGGTAATCCCAGGCACATCTTCAGGTTGGGTGGAGAAGTGACTGAGAGCAGCCCTGTGGAGAAAGACTTGGGTGTGATGGTTGATAAAAAAAGTCAAAATGAGCTGGCAGTGTGAGCTCACAGCCCAGAAAGCCAGACTGAATCACAGGCTGCACCAAAAGGAGCACGGCCAGCAGACTGAAAGAAGGTGATTCTTCCCCTCTCCTCTGCTCTTGTGAGACCCCACGTGGGGTACCATGTGCAGTTCTGATGCCCCTAACTTAAAGAAATGATACTGTTGGAACGAGTACAGAGGAGGGTCAGCAAGCTGATAAGAGGACTGGAGTTGGGGCTGTTCAGCCTGAAAAAAGAAGGTTACATGGGGGCCTACAGAGAAGTTGGAGAGGGACTCTTTGTCAGGACCTGTAGTGATAGGACAAAGAGTAATGGCTACAAACTGAAAGAGGAGAAATTTAGGTTAGCTATTAGGAAGAAATTCTTTACTATGAGGGTGATAAGGCACTGCAACAGGTTGCCCAGAGAATTTATAGATGCCAAAACCCTGGCAGTCCTTAAGGTCAGGTTGGATGGAGCTCTTTGCATCATGGTCTAGTGGAAGATGTCCTTGCCCATGGCAGGGGGCTTGAGACTAGGTGATCTTTAAGGTCCCTGCCAACCCTTAGCATTCTATGATTTTGTAAGGTCACAGTAGTCAGGAAACAGACATTAGCATCAACATTCAATTAAGATGCAAGGCAAGCTATTTTAGTTTTTGTTACTGAGACTGAATAATCTTCTGAAAATGGATTACCTAACTATCCAGAGGAAAACTGCAGGAAAAAATGAGCCTAAACATAGACAAGTACATGGAAAGATATGTCAAAATTCAAATTGTTTCTGTATGAGATTAGAACTTACCATTAGTGACTGGTATACTTTAATTTCAGGTTAACTTAAGCCAACTGCTTGCGAAACAAAGCATGACTGGGAAATTCAATGGATAGGAGGCAAAAGGAAAAGGAGAGCAGCAACAGCTTATCTTCGTAGAAATTTTTATAGCAAATAAAATTTTGCAAATTCAAAAGCTCTACGGAATGTTCTATTGGAGGTTTTAGTTTAAGATGTGAAAAAATAAGAGATAAAAAACAGAAAAACATCTATTAAATCAAAGTAAAATGCTCTCTAACTAAACTAGCAAAAAAAATGTCTGGAATGTGTGCAAAACTTTGTTCAAATAATACTGAATAATGAACAAATTTGTAAAAATCAAAACCAGGAAAAAATTATAATAAAAAATTTGGTTACAGCTATTGAAAAAGTCATGTAAGGATAAGTTCATCCATCTATAAGTCTGAAAAGAAAGACAGAAAATCATATTCATAGTCAAATAATTAAAATGCATAGTATTATGAAAGATAATCTTTCAAGATGAAAATTAACCCATAGCATTTTTATTGAAGGTAGCTTTACTGCATCTTTTATACTAACTCTGAATCTACTACCTCAAAAACAATAGTCACCTTCAAGCCCTTAGATTTCCCTCCTATTTCTACAATGTCTCTCATTCTTACTTTTTATGACACATTCTGAGACACAATTTGGTACTCCAGATTCATAATTATGCTTCCAAAATGTCAATGCAAGATGAATCTCTATCTCTTTTTTATCAGTCCTCAGAAGTTTTATTGGTAAGAACTTATCTATTCGTGATCTATGTTGGTCTTGACCCCTTGGGAGAAAAGCAAGTGTAGTAGCCTAGAATCAGAGACATAAAAATACAGCAAAGATGTAGTTCTCTGATCATTTAATGTGGCTGAGAAGGAGGTGTTCTTTAACACTCTCTGTTAAATATCAAAGTAAACTAGGATGGATCATATTTTTCAGTAGCAGATAAAGGAAATGTATGCTCTAGCTGAGACAACCACCATGCATTATTATGACTCAGTACTTCTCTTGCCACCTCAAAAGAGTGGGTGAATGCGTAGGTTATGCAAAGGCCTTCAGTGAGAGAATTTTAACCACAGCACTGCTTGCAGGACCATTTAAATGTAGGTCTAAGAGGAAAAAAAAGACTTGTCCCGTTATTAATTTATCAAGTTCAAAGGCTCTCCCTGCAGAGCCTACATGATGACAGAGAAAATAATATATCAAATAGGGTAAGTGAATACTGTAAGTTAGCTACAAATCCAAAACAGCTTGAACATAACACATTAAGGAACCCAAACATTTGAAATATTCCTAGATTGTAAACACTAGGATCAGAAATACTATGACTTGGTTGTGAAATCCAGAAAGGTTGAACATATACACATGTCCTCTTGTGACTTAACAGAGCGTTGAAGAAAGTTCTTAATGATGGTAACTTCAGGTTAGTATCAATATATCGTGCCTATTTCATAAATTAAAGGTTATAAAAAGGAAAGATGTAGCTAAAGGTGAAAAATAATAAACTGCATTTTCATTTGTAAGGAAATCTTTGAAGATGTGCATATTTAGTTGAAGACACCAAAGACATCTATGCAATTTTTATTACAGACCTGCAATCTATATTTCCATCTTGCAACAAAATAGGAAGTACACAAGAAAAGTGAATATAGTAAACACAAATACAAAAACAAATCGATGAAATTAGTATTGATTTCAAATTAAAAACCTATTTTAATACTCTGGAAGGCTATCCCTCCAACATATAAGAAAATCTAAACAAATTGAATGGGAACAAGTCCTCTGTAGTTGTTTAAATCTTCTAGATTTTCAGCTTTGAACTATTTTTTTTCTCAGGTGCCAGAAAAGTCCGACACTTTTTTGCAACATATTAGCTAAATCTGCAATGGACATTCTAAACATACACTTTGATGTTTATTTTAATCCAAAATTAGAAAGGATTGTGTGCCATCTCTCCATCATAAGAACTAGGATAGTGCAACCAAGAAGTAGAGAATATATTTTCTCTGTGTTTCAGCATTTTAAAGCCTATGCAGAAACAAGATAGCTTTGTTTTCTTGTATTCCATCTCAAATCTGAATGAGTCAAAATGACTATGTTCCCTTTGGCTGTCTTTATGAAGAATCATTTCTTGTCACTTTATATTCATGAGGTAATTAAACTTAATGCATGTTTATATCAGATGTCTAAGAGGTGTAGGACAGCAGATCAGTGTCTGGGTCATTTGTGTGTACCTCGATGTACAGAACAGTTAACTCAAGGATAAAATAAAATATTCATAATTTCAAAGCTAGATCCAAATTAAACAGTCTTTTTATTGTTGTAGTTTGTCACATAACAAAACAAAACCAACCAACCTTCAAGAGGAACTTGAAAACACTATCGATATTCTATCTTTTGTTAAATTCTCCATCACGATGAATTTTTCAAACATGAATGGACCACTGCCCCTAAGCTCTTTACGAAGAAAATGAATTAATATTCATGACCAAAAGGGAAAGATCACATGCAAATTCACATGAGGTAAGGTCCTGAAGTTCTTCTACATCACTGATATCATCAAAAGAAAATACAAACCTCCTCAGGCTTTATCTCCCAAGGTCCTCTCCTATACAGTTCATTTCTCTCAGACTTTTCTATGACTTTCATTCTTTCTGTAGTTCATGATCAATTATATTAAGTTGGTGGAACAAACATATTAATATTATAATTGGGCTGACAGTGATGATAACAAAATAATTCTGTTTCACTTTATTTACATAATAGGTAAATAGCACTAATATTTGAAGTGGTATTAATGTTTTAAAGTACATTAAAGAAATTCAATATAAGGTTCCTCATGAGTATATCATCATCTACATATCTATATACCTATTTTACTTTTGCTACTGTTTTATTATTTCCAATTGACTCTTGAAAGGAATCAATTTGAACTAAATTTTGAATTAATTGAAATTGACTTAGAAACATTGAACTGCAAAAAGATCACTACTAATCCTTTAAGAAATTCAAGAGCTCTACCTAAAAGTCAGAAGACCCATGTTATATCCTATTCTCAGGAAAAAATTAAAAACAAAGCAAAAGTTCTATATAATGCTAAGATAATTCGAGAAGATGACCATTCAATTTTCAAAATCAGGATGTCTAAGCAGCATGGCAACTTTTCATTAAGAAAGAGCCATTTCCAGTACTTTTAGGCCTCTAACCTTGATAATCTCTTACCTTTGTCTTCATGTCTGTGGAAGACAGCATTACAGTGACTCATTATTAGAAAGATGCTATTTGGAGAAAGTACATCAGAAGAGACAGTCAGGTGCTACATCTTAGAGACTACCAATTAGTTCTGATTGTTTTTTTCACATTAATATTTGTAACTTTGGTGGAAAATCCATACAAAATATATGCAGATTGGGATAATTTAAAATTGAAATATTAGGGCAATTTCAACTTACTTATTTAATGCATATTAAATCCACATGTATTAAAAATCCTATGAACAAAAGACAATTCAAGTACCTAAATAACATAATATGCTATAATGATGCAATATTCATATTTCTTTTTCCATTACAGAAACACAGTATCATATATAGCCAGTAATACTGGTATTTCTTACAAATCAAACACAAAATTTAAAGTTTTTATTCTAAGCACAACATCACACAAATAAAATGTGAACTACATCATTTAGTTACACAAAAAAAAATCAGTATTACTTGCATTTTATTTGGCAAGTAGAATTTAGCTTGATCTGTCCCTACATAGGATTAGCTGGAATCTGTACAGTATAATTCATGATGAACTGTATGGGCATCATGGGTACTCATGCTCGAGNCTTTTATTTACATTTATTAGCTTACATTTGCTCCTTTGGTAACTACTTTTCACGAAGGCACATTTCAATGTAGGCTACAGTCAGAACAAGTCTCTAGTGCTTGTTATTGGCTTTTTGCTTGTTTGGTTTTTTTCAAGACGCTGCACAGATAGTATTCTAAGCTACGTGTTTTAGGCAAAGAAAACTAAAACCCCCAAGTCCCGTAAGTCTTGGCGATCTGGACATTCCAAAGCTAAAGTAATAAAATAATCAGAAATCCTATTTCCTTATTTTCAGTATATCATTAGTTTAAACCAAATAATGATTATCTGAAACTTTTCTTGTAATTACGAGATTAGTCATTAAGGACATGGTAATTCCTAAGTATTATGTTTTACATAAAAACATTAATGAGATAAACATCTTAATTTAGCAGGAACACTATAAGATTACAGTACCAGACTTACTTAAGGTCATTATCATAGAATCATAGAATATGCTGAGTTGGAAGGGACCCAAAAGGATTATCGAGTTCTACTCCTGGCCCTGCACAGAACACCCCAGTAATCACACCATTTGCCTGAGAGTATCATCCAAATGCTTCTTAAACTTTGTCAGGCTTGGTGCTGTGATCACTTCCCTGAGGAGTCTGTTCCAGTGCCCAACCACCCTCTGAGTTAAAAACGTATTCTTGATACCCAACCTAAGCCTTCCCTGACTCATCTTCATACCATTTCCTCCACTAGTCAGGAGAGTGAAGAGATCAGTACTTGCCCTCCACTCTCTCTTGTGACAATGTTGAAGATGGTAGTGAGGTCTCCCCTCAGTCTCCTCCAGGCTGAACAAAACAAGTGAAGTCAGATGCTCCTCATACAGCTTCTCCTCAAGGCCCTTCACAATCTTCATTGCCCTCCTTTTTATGCTCTCTAATAACTTTATGTCTTTCTTATATTGTGGTGCCCAAAACTGCACACAATATTCAGGGTGAGGCTGCACCAGTGCAGAGCAGACTGGAACAATCCCCTCCCTCGACCGGCTGGTGATGCTTTGCCCGATGCCCCCCAGGACATGGTTGGTCCTCCTGGCTGCCAGGGCACTGCTGGCTCATATTCAACTTGCAATCAACCAGGACCCCCAGGTCCCTTTCCGTGGTGCTGCTTTCCAGCACCTCATTCCCCAGTCTGTACAAACACACAGGGTTGCCCCATCCCAGGTGCATAATCTGGCACTTGCCCTTGTTAAACTTCATACAGACGGTGATTGCCCACCTCTCTAATTTGTTGAGGTCTCTCTGCAGGGCCTCCCTGCCTTCAAGGGAGTCAACAGCTCCTCTCACTTTAGTGTCATCGGCAAACTTGCTTTAAGTTCTGTGTCCAATTCATTAAGGAAGATTCTGAAGATTAACAGTACCTTAAACAGTACCAGAAAATATGCATTAAAAACCAACAAATCTTTGCAAGGTTTTAGTTTACCAGTGAAAATCTTTATAACTTAACCTTACTTGAACTAATAGGAAGCCCAGTAGTTGAAAACTGAATATCCTCATATTTTTACAATTCTTAAAAATAATGTGAATTGCTCTTTTTTTCATACATCAAAATCCAAGAGGCAATTCACCAGGCAAATGAAATCATTCCACCAAAACCGATTGCTTGGTTTCTTAAAAAAAAAAAAAAAGTCATAAGGGATAGAAACCTCTCTTGAAGGTGTGCTTCCAGGTCTTCAAGATGAAAAGACCAGAGATAGGAAGTGGAAGCTTAAATAATAACTTCCACCAAGCTAGGATTATTCTTTTTCTATGGTAGTAAATTATAGTTTAATGCATAATTTATTCATGACTAGGTTTGCTCATATGTGAATGTGCACAGAGAGATTTGAGCAGGTGCAGTTTGGAGGAGGAAGATTTCTAGTCTCAGAATCAGTAGGTGTGCTGACAGAAAGTCAGACAAGTGCAAAACTCTCATCAATTATATTATCTGTGGTTCCAGAACTAGCACAGTTCCTGCCAGGTTCAGAGTTATCCAGTCTACTCTCCTGTATGCTGTGGGCATGTCCTTAGAAGTCTAGGTATGTCAGTTGTTAAGATTTTAAACATAAGTCTCATGATAGCTGCTGTTTTTCTGGAAGATCCTGAGTCACGAATTCAAAGCCCACATGAAAATCTCAGCTTGCACATTAAAAATTTTGCTTGTAATTCTTCAAACCATGGAAAACAGCTTCAAAATTTCACTGGAAATATACCCTAAAGCATAAAAAAGCTAAGAGAAATGCAAATTATGTAGTGTAATGTTTAATGATTGTAAAATCTTGAGATGTTTTTGGGTTTGTGACACTGAAAAGTTCCTAAAACAAAAGAGAGGAAAAAACAGTCAGGATAGAAGTAACACAGTGGATATGCTTACTCTACACATGGCATATCCATAGGAAAATCCAGAATTTTGGGGAATATCCAAAGTGGATTTTCACTGCACCAAATATAGCTATTGAGGTGTGCCATGTGTGTCTTTATTATACTCTACATTTTAGAAAGTCAGTAGTAAATCTAAATGTCACTATTTCCTGAGCACAGGGTCTACATTTCTGCAAACTACTTTTAGCTTCCGTTACCATAGCTTTTAGCTACCTTGTACCATAACTTCTTATTCTGAACTTGTCTTTTAATATAAATTTCATTGTCAACCATTTGTTTATTATATAGTTATGTCAAAGATGCATCAGAAAAACAGTAAGTAGCAAATAATGCATTCAGCAATAACATGTTTTATCATGAACTTTCTCAGTCTATTTAATGCTCTTGATTTCACTAAATTCATTGGAAGCTATGTTTATCACTTTGTATGATGCTCTTAACACTCAGCAGGAATGGAAACATGGCAAACACATTTTTCTGACTGGTCATATAGTGTTATGTCCATACTCTAAAACCAGTACTTTCAACGTTTGACTTTATAAACTCAAAAATACCTCCATAAACACATCAGGGTCAAATAGTCTGGCAGACCAGCAGCAAGGAGTTTGAAATTTAAGAAGAAAGAAAAAGTATATTGGAAACTTCCACTCCCACTGCCGGAGCTGTTCTATGCTGTTAATTTGAAATCAACTAAGTGCTCATTAATACAAGAAGTTGTCATGGAAGAGAAAAGGAGCATTAAAAACACAACACTACTAATTTCAATTTACTGAGTAGACCAAATGAGACAGAGGCAGTGTCAGGAAAAGCTTACCCTCATGCATACACACAATTAACTGCAAACTGCTCCATTATTGTTGCGTTGACCAGCGTAATTCAGCCATGGGAAAACAGCATTCACTCAGGGCACTCTTGATGTCTGGTTCAGGGCAGCAGCTCAGCAACAGTTGGCAACTTTTCAATCCAGGGCTTTCTGTTTCTTGAAGGCACTGGATGTCCATGCAACAACACTTTCCCCAATCTTTGTTACTGGTGAGGTTAAATAGCAAGGTCATATACAATCCAATCACTATCACCATGTAGCTTTCCATCAGTTTCAGGTATTGTTCTGTCTCTTCTTGATCTGTGCAAAGGTTCGTCACACTCTGTCGTTCACATATCATTATGTTCAATTACTCAACTCTAGATCAAAGCAAAGCCATCATGATCCTGTGTCAGAAATAAAAGAAACTTTTTTTTTATCATGCTCCTTTATAATTAAATTAAGACATTTCTTGAACAATCATTGAGCATATTTTCTTTCTTTTTAGGGAAGAAAATGAATAACTTTACTTAATGGACCATATGTTCAGGTGAAATAAATCTTGGTAGCATAACTGAATCTAAATATGCCTAGTTCCAGGGGCAGATACGCTCTCATTTCTCAGTTCATTTTTTTCCCACCCCACCACCTCTCCTGCATTTCATATCAGTTTGGCATATAGCGTTCACAAAACATTAATGGTGATTTAATGTGAAATTAAACACTATTAGAACAAGCAAATACCCTGTCCCTGTTCAGAATTACTTGGTTGTTCTACCTGTCATTTTGCCTCTCAAATCCCTTAATGTACCCTACAGCCAGCATCAGCTGATTTCCTCTGAAACGTAAAAATCTTTACAGTAATTTTTAAAAGCCTTCTTACAATTTACTCTGTTTGGATAAGCAATTTATACTTATAATCCCTAGCAGACACTGTCAGATTCTGACAGGCCTATTCAGATAGCACTGAGATACTAAAATTACATTTTCTTTATTTCTTTCTTGTGCCAGAAGCTGCTCTCACTAAAAATGCAAGTTTTCCAGACAAATCGTGTTGCTTTAAACTCCACTTCCAAGATTTTCCTGTGTAGAAGTCCTTGGGGCTACTGATGAATGAAAAACTGGACATGAGTCAGCAATGTGCACTTGCAGTCCAGAAAGCCAATCATATCCTGGGCTGGATCAAAAGAAGTGTGACCAGCAGAGGCAGGGAGGTGATTCTGCCCCTCTACTCCCCACTACATCCAGCTCTGGGGTCCTCAGCACAGGAAAGATGTGGACCTGGTAGAGCTGATCTGGAGGAGGGCCACAAAAGCATTTGGAGGTATTGAACACCTCTGCTAAAAGGAAAACCTGAGAAAGCTGGGGTTGTTCAGCCTGGAGAAGATTCTGGGGAAGCCTTATTGCAGACTTTCAGTGCTTAAAGGGGGCCTATAAGAAAGCTGGGGACAAACTTTTTATCAGTGTCTGTTGCAATAGAGTAAGGGTTAATGGTTTTGAACTGAAAGACAATCAATTTAGATTAGATATAAGAAATAAGTTTTTTACAATGAGGGTGATGAAACACCCAGAGAGGTGGTTGATGTCCCATCCCTGGACACATTCCAAGTCATGTCGGACAGGGCTCTGAGCAACCTGATCTAGTTGAAGATGTCCCAACTCATTGCAGAGAGTTGGACTAGATGACCTTTAAATATATATTTCAACCTGAACCAGTTTATGATTTGATGATTTTCAGAAAAAAAAATAAATCGTGTTTTTGTGGCAACATTTTGTACACAGGGTGCCACAATATAACTAAGCGATTCTTTGGGATTTCTTGGGTTGCTTATACTTTTTAAAATGCATTGCATTGAAGTACCTAGAAATATGTATCCTTGTGCATTTACACACGAAATAAAACCCACCTAAGTTGAGTAGTGCAAGACCTTTGCCTTTGCATTTTTCGTGACCAGAGTGATGCTCAATATGGTGACCCTTCCCCATGCTCAAAAGAACTGGCATAAATTTACAGTAAACATGATTCCCACCCAGTGTGTTTCCAGAGAAGAGGAGTCTTACAGCGTATTTTAAAGATATTTATTTCTGAGAAAGTATCCAAATATCAAATTGGCGGGCACCAACACGAAAAGGAAAGATGAATGCGATGCAAATTTTACATTTTCCAATGAGTATATAATATTTTTTCATTGATGAGGTGGATTAAAATAAGCCATTGCAGAATTACTTTATATGCTTCTAGAAAATTAGAAAACATTTCAAAATTAATATTATTAATGTATAGATTTTCCCTCCTGTCCTTCAGCCACTTCTCCTATGGGTTTTTGTGTTATTTCTAATGTAACAAGGATTTCTCATTTTTATGGTTATAGTGCCAGGCAACTATCTTATATCCGCTTTTAAAAATCAGGCTCTTTCAGAGATACTTCAAAAATAGGCTTCCAGAAACAAAAGAGCCTCAAATCACCTCTCATTTTTGAAAATGTAGGCTGCAACTCATGGGAAATAGCATTAGAAGAAGCTATTCATACACCATCTATAAAATCAATGTGTAAAAAATGGAAAATCTTGTTCAGGTCAAGAATAAAAAAAATGTAATATGTGAAATAGTTAAACTTCCTTTCTGTATCCTGCAGTGTGAGATTATCTTATCTGTGTCTGAAGGCCATCTGGTACATGCTGTTTTGTACTCGGACTTTGAGAAAAGGATTGAGTTGAATGCAAGAGATGGCAGTCTGACATCTGACAAAGAATAGACACTTATGATGCATTGAATATGACTCATATCATGCTTCTAGGATGTAAATGTAAAAGTTCGCAAGTGACAAATATTTCTTTTAATATATTTATATAAGTGTTCCTCAGCTCTCCAACATCCAATTATTTTTACAGTTATTTCTGTAAAGCAAAATGCTCTCTTCACAAAAGAATTATGCCCTAGTCCAAGCATGAATTTAGTCTGCCTTTTCCTTTCTTTTTAAAGTGTGTACTTTCTAGAATGTGGCTTAGTCATACTGTGACTCTTCTGATATGCAAGGATAGTAGATAAATGTCAGAAGAAAGGGAGCTAATTAGACATTATATAGAATTGCTTGTAAACTAATAACAAATATTATTTATAACCTAAAATATAAGAAATTTCAAAAATTTGGGTGTAATGAGAATGAAGTTTAGAGGAATTCAAATCTTCCCATATTTGAACATAACTAATGCTGCAGTTCTTTGTATGCTGTAGTTTTTCCCCTGTTCACATCTATTTCATACAGATTTAAAAACTAGGCACTGAGAAATCTCTCATTAGGTGCAAAAAATGTATGGAAAAAAGACACAAATATACACACTCTGCCCCCAGATGGGTTTTTTTAGGAGCATAGAAACGTTGACATACTGTTCAGGTATTGTTATTATGTGACCCCTTGCAAAAACAAAGAAAATCACAAGAGACTATGTTGATGATAATTGCTACATTCTGCTATCAACATTTCATGTTTCTCCTCCTCAAAGCCAGCAGAATAAACTGCTGCTTGGTCATTTTATTATCCTGAGGTAAAAGGAAGACAATTGTAATACCACCTTCCTGACCTCTCAAGATTGTAAGAAATTACTTGTTACTTTTTCTTACTGAATTTGTCTGCCCTCTCCAGCTACCAACAGAGAGATGATCAGGACAATGTTTCTCAGAGAGAATTCTAGCTCTTGAGCCTGCTCAAATAATCTGTCAAACGGCAAAATTGAAACCAGAAAATGGAGAAGAGTTTACTAGGATAGACCCCAAGTTTTAGGCAATTACTGAGGTCCACTAAAACTTCAGAAAATCATGGTGTGATCATGTTCCAGGTGTGATCCATACCAACCTACCCCTCTTCCAATTCTTCTCTTTAGTAAGCTCTAAAGCAGCCCTTCCCTCTCCCTGTATTTTAATTTTTTATTTGTCCATTTTGCAAGATTCTAGGTAGGAAAGTAATGCACAGTATAAAAGGCCCACAGTTTCAGTTTAAATATCAAAACTGGATTTTGTAAACACCTCAATTAGTGCTGATATTATATTTTAATTAGCAGGCAAAGTTAGCTCCTGAAAAGAAACCACAGTGTTTTATCTATCAGATCGACTCATCTTGTTCCAAGTATATACTGATAACAAGAACAAATGCATTCATTATTGCTAACACAAGGAAAACTTCACTACCATGTTTTATTCTAATTCCCTTCTGTTCCTTCTATATTATTAAAACACATAAAATTCAAGGTAGAAGAATAACTTTACATCTTTATTGGCATGTGTCCTTTAAGACAGTAGTCATGGGTAGGTTTCTTTGGCTTGCAGTAGAAGGAGATGAACATTTTTTGTAACATCTAGCTTTCTTCATTTTGGATCATAGTCCCACAGGATTAAGCATAACAAGAATTGTCCAGTGTTTAGTAAGTATAAGTACACCCACATTTGTAAACAGAATCACAAAACCACAGAACTGAGAGGCTGGAAGGGATCTCTGGAGGTCTATCGGCCCAAGCCCTTCCTTAAAACAGGGCCAACTACAGCAAGTTTCTCAGGGCTCTATCCAGTCAGATCTCAGTAACTTCAAGCACGGAGACTCCACAAACTCTCTGGCTCCCTGCTATAGTTCTTGACCACTTTCAGAGTGGAAAAGTTTTTATTATTTCTAATTAGAATTTCCCATGTTGCAACTCATCTTTTTACTTCAACACAGTTCTTTAAGCAGGTCTGTTAAAAGCGTTATCTATGAAGTGTCTATACACAGGGACATAGTGGTGTCCTGGTTCCAGGACAGGGGTCATTTTTGCAGTAGCCAGGAGAGGTCATGACCAGGATCTGTAGGTTATTCTGTACCACCTCACATCATTGACAGGGGGCTGGAAAGGGACTCTCTTCCAGGAAGAAGGGGTTCCAGCCTGGTTGAAAAAATGCGATGGAGGAAGGGGTCCTGTTTGTTGTCAGGGGCTTTCTGTGTGAATAGTTTCTTTCTTGTACTGTCTGTTATTAGTATTGTTACTGTTACTGTTCATTGTCTTATTTAATTGTTCTTTCCAGTCAATTGTTCTTTACCCATGATCTTTGCCTTTTGTGCCTCCAGTTCTCCTCTCCATCCTGCCACAGGGAGGAGGGGGAAGGAAAAGTGGGGGAGCGAGAGAGTAGAGTGTGGTCTGGAGAGTCTTAGTTGGGGCACTGAACTGGGAACTACCATTTCTAAATCAGAGCATGTGGCATATTACTCAGTGCAGAAGTAAGCATCCTATTTCATGGTAGGATGGATAGCTTTCTTTGTTCTTTTTTTTTCCTCTTTTTTTTTTTTAAATGAATTGCACTTTGGTTTGCCTTCTAAGTTCTTGAGGGTTGGTCCATATTACAGTGGAGATTTTTTCACATATATACAGAACAATACTTTCACTGATTTTAAATTGTTTGTAAGTACATTAAAACAGATTTAATTGATCTTTTACTGAATACAGGAGATGCTGCTGTGTTTTCAGTGCTTAATCATAGGCAGATGAGAGCCAGGAAATAATGTAAAATGTGAATAACAAGCAAAAGTCATTATCCTTTATAAGAAAAATGGAGAGGTTTCCTAGCATGACTAAATATACTCAAGCACTGTATTCATCCAGTGTATTTATGTAAATAAAAAATATTTATCTGCTATCATGTTTCCATTGCCAATCAAAACAAGAAAAAATGTTAAAGAGAAGCATGGATAATCACTGATAAGAAAATATGTAATAATAAGGAACTAATTATCACTTTCCAGATTTGAGCTTACAGCTTCACATACTGACATAATATTGATAATGATTCAGAGAACTGTACTCCGTTTCACGGGGTTTCTAGATGTATTATATTTTAAGGTAAAAATTCTGTCTGGATTCATGATTTTGATTTTTAAAAGAGATTTATAACTTCTAATGGTTTCAAAGAAATGCAATTTTGTGCATGTAGTTTTCATAATGAAAAGGATTTTTTTTTTCTTAATGATATTTCAAAGACTGTCCTACAACTTAGTCAGGCTCCTGTTTCATGGAAGAATGCTCTTCTGGCAAATTCCTCTGCCCCAAGTGAGGATAGTTTTAGGCCTTGCATTCCATATTTCTGCAAAGGAAGACATATTGACAGTATAAACCAAGACATGTTCATAAAATGCCTACATAATGCAACATGAATCAATAGGTGGGCTAACAGTAGAATGCTTATCTTTCCTCTCCTATCGCAATAAAAACTTAGCAGCTAGTAAACTTCCTCCTTTCTGAAGTGTCCTCCTTGAAAGTCTCACAGGGATCAAACTAGCCCATCTCTTCCGAAACATGCAACACTTAGCACAGACACACTTTCTCTGGTAATTGGACTGAATTTGTAAAAACTAGAGGAACAATTATATTTTAAGAAATTTGACAGATGAGCTCCTGTGAAGGGCACATTGGCTCTTTGTTTTAATAATCAGAGTAGTTAATCTTTGGCTTTAGGAAGACATGTTTGGTTTTTTTTTTTTACAAATTTTAGATATTACATTTATCGTCTCTTGAATTTGATATAGTATGTTTCAGTTAACCTAGAAAAATAACTTGAAAGCTCTGCCCAGAAACCTGGACTTGAATTACATGGTCCCACTTAGATGGTCCTCTTTACAAAAAGCATTGCTAACTGTATTAGTTGTGAAGAAAGGGTCATTTTGCTTTGTTTTAGAGGCAGCTTAGCACAAGCTATTTGCAATGCCAGAAAATTAGTTCGTAATACAGCAATATTTTTGCAGGAATATTCATAGAAGCAATGATTCATAAATATGGCCCTTGTTTTTATGGAGTCACTTTTCAGAATGGAATTGTATTTTGTACTGTTAAAGAGAACTCAAGGACTGTGATCTACTAATTAGGCTAGGGTGAGAATTTGTCATTTGTATTAATATCCTGTTTGAACTCAGAAAAATCGCTTACAATTTTTGTCCTTCAGAGTATTCACTTTGAAGACATGTATAACAATTCATACCTGTTCTATAAAGGCTTTGTAAACTTTAATTCATATTTGTAAAGCAGTTTTGGTGTCATTGCAAGAGAAATCACTGTAATCATTGTGAAAGTGCAAAATATTTTTTAGTTAAAGTACACATATTTTCACAGGACATACTTTCATAAAAACAGAGCTTGATAAAGTGAATAGTAATCACTGACATTTAATAAACCAGCAAGTGTATAGGAATATTTAGTGACAAAAATGTACTAGAGAAATCTTTGAAGATGTCGATCTTTTGCTCTGCAGTGAATATCCAACCAAATTTAAAATAAAAAAATAATCAACATGATAGAATATGTAAAATGAACTTTTCTTTTGGGGGAAGAAAAGAAACAAAATCGATTTAGTATTTTCTAGTACATCCATTTTAATATACTTGCATATTTTGCAATCATATTAACTAAAGTTTAAATTAAAAGTATAGCTGCACTGGAGCAAATTATGTAAGAAAAGATGACTTATAAGTCATTAGCATAAAATCAGTCTGTTTAATGAAAGGAAACCAGATAATTCAATATTATTCTTGTTATTCCTTTTTAACCTTGTTAGCTTTCTAAGGCTAACATACACTGAACTTTCTCAAACAAGACACTCAATTTCAGAAGATCCTAAGATTTTCTTTTGGCAGTCATTATAAGTCAGGGTGCCAACAGTAAAACCTGAATAAGCTTAGGAATTTTAAAGGCATTATCAGATGTCAAGCATTCTATACTTAATTGAGCTCAAATCCTTTATAAAATTTAGACCAGCAATGTGTTCCAAACAGTAAAATACATCCCAATACTTAATTAATCCAGGATTTAAGTAGGCAAATCCACTAGATATGAAAAAAAAAAAAATCAATAGTTTGACTGTTGTGGGCTCAAAAGTATTTGATTCATTAGAGGGGTTTTTGCGGGGTTTTTTTTTGTTTGTTTGTTTTTTATTTGGTTTGGTTTTTTGCTTGGTCTGGGTTTTTTTCAGTTTTTTGTTTTCATTTGTTTTGTTTGTTTGGTTCTGTTTGTTTTTTTAACATGGTATTTAGCTCAAGTTTAAATAATATATCAGATTCTCTATCTTTTATTCCAAAGCCCAAAAGAACTCATGCCTGCTGTCTCAGATACTGTAGAATTATATCTTCAAAGATTTTCCAAATGGCAACCTTGTTGCAGGGTTAGTGATGCATCTTCAGACAAATACAAAAAGAAAAGCAACTTCTGCCACAGAAAAGCAATGTTCAGATGATGAGGAGTAGACAGGCTGTGATACTTCTATGGTAAGGGTGAAAGAAAGAATGCTTGTTGAGCAGACATAAGCATGTTTTGTCTCAGACATTCTGACTGTTGTGACAGGAAAGTTGTGATTGTAAGAGAGAATCCTGCAGTGGTGGGGCAGTGTTGTGCTGAGCCAACTTCCTTTTCTACCTTGAGACTGGTGCTCAGTCACCACCCCCCCACCTCACACACCCCGACTCACTTCCTGAAGGGCTCAAAAACACTAGTTGTGCATGTGAGAACAAAATAGTGTGAAAAACTATTTTACCAGGTTAACTATAAAAGGAAGGGGATTGGTCCTGCATGCTCTCTTTTTCCTCTCTTGTTTTTTGTCTCACTACCCCAGCATCAGACCATCTGCATGGAGGATTAAGGTGAGATCTAGGTCCTGGTGATCTTCTTTCTTCACGTTTTCCTTTTCCACCTTTATTTCTCTCCTCCTTCACTTTGTCTGGGCAAAGTGTGGCTATGATATTCTACTCCATACTCCGTACTGAGGTTTGTTGGGATGATGAGGGGCTTGATGAAGTGTGTTGTAATAACTAAGGGCTTGTTAGCCAGCACGTTTGAGAATAAGTAGGGTGCTGTCTGCTGGAGCTAAGACAATTGTACAATAACACACAAGTGTTTCTGACACATGTCCGGTGTCTTGTTCAGCCTGATGAGACTTTGTAACAGACATCCCACCCCCCCACCCGGAGGGCTCATGACACGACTGACGGTGGCCAAGGAAAGAGAATTGCTTTTTTATGTCTTTTTTTCTGTAGTTGAGTTTGGGCTTGTGATGTCATCTAACCACTTCTGACAACCTGCCAAAATGGAGATGGCAAGGTCTTATAATAAATTGCTACAGAAATCATCCTGCATCTACTCGGTTCAATGCCACAGCAACTTTTAGCTTGCAGAATATACCCCTCTAATCTTTAAATTTTCTTAAACAGCTGAGATAGCCTTGATTGTTTCCATAAATAAACAAATAAATAAATAAGAAAAAGAAAAGACAAGGAAAAAAGACCCACAGCTTTTTCAAAGCACAAATAGATATGGAATTGAAAGCTACAGACAAGCCACTGCCTATGAACCTTAATATTTTCTCTGTGTATTAAGAGTGCACAAAACACCTAGGAATCTTATTATTCACCTTATAACAGAAGACAGTTATTCATGTTACATATGGCATAGGCTACTGTGCTGGTTTCAGTTGGGATAATTTTCTTCAAAGTGGCTGGTGTGAGGCTGTGTTTGGATTTGGGCTGAACACAGGGTTGATAATATAGTGTTTACACTATATTATGTGTAAACTATAAACTATTACATGTTTTTGCTTTTCATACTGCCATGCTGGCAAGGAAGTTAGGGATGCATGAGAGGTTGGGATGAGACACAACCAGGACAGGTGATCCAAGCTGACCAAAGGGATATTTCAGATCATGTGGCATCATGCTCAGTATATAAAGAATCTGGGGGAGAAGAATGAGGAAGGGGGGACGTTTGGAGTGATGGCCTTTTTCTTCAGAAGTAACCATTACATGTGATGGGAAGTGGTGAATCAATTCTGTGTTTTGCTTTGCTTGTGTGCGTGGCTTCTGTCTTTATATCAACCCACGAGTTTTCCAGCTTTTACCCTTACAATTCTTTCTCCAGTCCTGCCGGTGGGGGAGTGATTGAGCGTCTGTGTGGTGTTTGGTTGCCAGCTGGGGTGAAACCATGACAGCTACCCAAATAAAAGAAGTCCTAGATGGTGAATTGTGTTTGGAATTACCACCCAGTAATCAAGTAATTGCAGTGTCTACTACAGAGGCAATCTCCAGGTGGAACTCTTAGCAGTAAACATCTCAAAATTCTCTCAGTCAGGGTCCAGTCCAAAACAGGGCTGATTGTTCTTGTTTGTTCTCTTTGTTGTTCACTGATAAAGAAAATGCACCATTTTGATCCCTGATTTTGATACTGTTGCTCATCCAGTACTACCACATCTAAAGGAAACTACAAAGATGAAAATAAACACCTTCCAGTGATTTGGATTGCTCTTCTCAGGTTGGATAAATTTTGCATTAAACAAAAATGCTCCTTTCAATCCAGACTTCTTATTTAAAAGAGCTTTTTTACATTTTTTATCAGAATTCTTGAAGCTGAAATATTTTCCTTATGCCTTTGTATCGTACTAGAGATCGATCTTAGTTGCTACTCATCACTTCATACCTAGTCCTTGCTTGAAGTTATTTAATTAGCTGACTCATTCATACACAGAGTTGCACTTTCAAGATGCTAGAAAAATAGATTGGAGCACAGGACATATTCTATAATCCTGAATTTAAAAATCACACTCACCAAAGATACCAGTTGCTAGCTAGTCTTGAAATTTTGTGTAACTCAATTATTTTAATAGGAATAAACTTTTCTATTTATAACTTCTAAAATAAACATCATAGTTACAAAAAATATAAGAAATTAAGGTGAGCTATCCAATCAGCTATGAACATTAAAAAACTGTGACTAGGGACTTTTATCATCCTTCATGCTTCTCCATTTCTATGCATAGCTAGCTGTTATGGCCTTTTTTTTTACCTCAAATTGTCTTATTCTGTCCTATGTATTCACTAAGTGTTTATTAACTCAAGCAAGAAAACAACTGCTTCTACAGACAAAGAAAAGACATTTTCCATGCCACAGAATCACAGAATCTACTGAGTTGGAAGGGATCTATAAGGACCACCGAGTCCAGCTTCTGATCCTGCACAGGACCATCCGCAAGAGTCACACCATGTACCTGAGAGTATCGTCCAAATGCTTCTTGAACTCTGTCAGGCTTGATGCTGTGACCACTGTCTTGGGGAGCCTGTTCCAGTGCCTAACAGCCTGTTCCAGTGCCCAATATGTCTGTTAATTCACTGCATAAATTGCAGCATGAATTGTACCTTTCAACTGGAACATTTAATTTGTTCTCACCTGAATTTAGGGCATGTGTATATTGAAACACAGTGAGTAGGGCTGGAGAAGGTACAGAAGGGCAATTAAAACCTTGAAAAGGACAATGCAGTCACCTACAGGGAGACACTGAGAAGGTTCAGACTTTTCAATCTATGAATGAGAAAGCTGATGGGAGACTGAGGCTGATGAAATCATGAGTGCAATGGAAAAAGAGAGAGCCAAACTATTACCAAATCTCAATAAAATTACTAAGAAATTGTTTTAAACCAGATAACAACTTTTTCTTAAAGCAGTGAATACCTTTGGATTAGCAACTCGTTGCTGCAGGAAATAGTAGAAGCAGCTGAAGTTTAAAAAATTCAAGACAAATTCATGCAAAATGGATCCATTAAAAGGTACTAAATCGAACAGGCAGCTACCCTAATTCAACAGTTGTGGATCCTGAGGTGCTGTGGGAAAAACGCTGCTCTGTTCATGTGGTTTAAACCAAATGAGAATCAAAGTAATCTGTTGATTTACTAATGGTATGTAATTAACCAGCAATCACTGAGCAGTCAAGATAAATCACAACAATACAACAGATAAACCACAACACTGTGTATGTACAAAGTGCATTTACATTCCTTAAATCAGACACTGAGACTAGATAGAAGTTTATACTTCTCCTTAGCAGAAGAGGCAACTGATTAAAGAAAATTCAAAGCTGATTGTTCTAACTAGATTTTTTAAAGTTTTGTTATGGAGGAATCTGCATTGTCATAAGTAGTTTTTCATCCTACCATACCGAAAGTGCATATTGAAGCTAAGAAATACATCTGAAAAATCAGTAATGTTCTATTTTAGGTTGAGCATTCAGCTTTTTTTACCATGACATATCTTTAAAAATATAAGTAATCAACAGATAAAATACATTTAATTAAAATTATCTCAACAAATAACTTCAAATAGACAAATTTAACTTAGAAAATCTAAGCCATTAAAGACATTAAAAAGGTAACTGAAACTGTTTATCTTCAGGTTGCAACAAAAATATCTGCAAAAGTTAATGCATATGGCATGAAATAAAACATTTCAAAACTTCAAAGATATTGATCTTATCTTATTTTTGATTTTTTTTTAATTTTGTCACTGTGATTTAATTTGGAATTTATAGCACTAGCTACTTTGCTGTATTCACAAAATGAAAACACAGCAAGGCATAAAATCATGTCAGCTTTTGTATCCCAAAAACAAATAAATAAGTTGTCAGATTTTTATAAAACAAAAATACACCGAAATGAGTCTTAGACTGTGGAACAAGACTTGGAACTGCAAAAGGAAATACTCATTAGAAAATTTTAATAAACTGATAAAGCAATTGCACTATGGTGTGATGAAAGTTAGAACTCACAGAAAACAGGGAATCTTTGATTTCAAATGTATTAAAATCAGTGACAATGCTCCCAATGAAATCAATCAGTACCTAGCAGATTTATGTAATGAAACAACCTTCTAGGTGTAAAAGAGCACCTAAATTCCAAACTCCTGTATAAGACTTCTAATCAGATTTCATTTTTATGACTGAAAACTGCAAGGAAGAAAATCACTATGTCATAATAGTACCAATACAGAAAGAACATACTAGGATAACAAAAGCTAAGAATAAAATGGAATTAGTTAGGTTTGTTATAGCCAGTTGGAAAGAGTCAATGCTGCATTTTAATTCAAAGTAAGCCTTATGTTTACTTCAGAAGATCCCTATTGTACAGAAAACAAAAGGAGAGCATGGTCACAAATTAATTACAATGACATTAAACAAAAACAAACAAACAAAAAAAAATAAAGCAAAACCCCATGAAAGTTGTAAAAAAGATAAGTTTTAGATAAATGCAAGAACTGTACTGATACTGTATATGTGTAGATATTTCTTCACCCAGGAGGAACTTGTTCTTCCCAAAGTGGAAGATGGTGGCCAGTAAACCGGTAATGCTTTGGAGGCTGATGGCTGGCAAGCTATGAATAATTACATTTCCCTCTGCAACTACCTGTCCCATAGACAGTTAATTATCACAGAGGGATGGTGAGAGCGACAGAAGTATTTTGGGTATTTTGGTATCCCACCAAAGTCAAGTGTCTGTCTGTAAGCACGTGTGGGAATTCCAGAGTTCAGGCACTTTGCCTTCACTGCTCCAGCCCCTGGTAAAAGACTTACCAGAGAAAGCAGAGAAAACAGTAGTGCCAAGAGCAGTCTCCGCAGCCTGAACTCACAGAGTAGGTCTTGGATGCCTCACCTCCCCAGTCTGAGCTCCAGATTTACCATTAAACAGGTATCTCCAGAGAAAAGTGATAAACAAGTGTTAAAAAAGTGTTAAACAGTTAAAACTGTTAAATACAAGTGTTAAACAAGAAAGCAAATGCCCTCTTGCACAACACCAGATGTGTTTCCTTCAGGTAACGGTAACATATAACACTCCAGTGACATGTATTTTGAGGAATACATTTTCTCTGCTATTTCTCTTATCCTACATGGTGGGCCTGCTGCTAAACATTGTTGCCAGAGCAACTTGCCCAGTGCTCATTTTGGCTGAAATTTAAGTCTCTTCAAGACTGAGATTCACAACATGAATATAATCTGTCCTGGGGAAAGAGTAAAATGACATGTGTGATGTTACAATTGGCTCATTGCACATGTCCAGATGCTCGCATAGCCAAGAACCTGTCTTGACTGATGTGACCCTTGCAACAAAACAGTTGAAATGCATGCTTGTTAAATCGGTTTCCAAGCCAATAGAGATACTTAAATAGCAATGTCTTATATTTATTTTATGATCTGATGATTTATAATCTTATTTCAGGACTTTAGATATTTCAGAGGGCTCAGTTTTCTCGCTCTAGGGTAACACTGTAGTAATCAGATGGGCTGGGTCTCCTTATCCAGGAATTTCAAAGGAAGGAAAGGTGCAAATCCAACTTCAGGAACAGGAAGGATTACAAAATCACAGAATATGCTGAGTTGGAAGAGACCCACAAGGATCACTGAGTTCAACTTTTAGCCATGCACAGGACTGTTCCCAAGAGTCACACCATGTGCCAAAGGTTATCATCCAAATTCTTCTTGAACTCTGTCAGACTTGGTGCTGTGACCACACTCCTGGGGAGCCTGTTCCAGTAGCCAACCACCCTCTGGGTGAAGAACCTTTTTCTAATATCCAGCCTAAACCTTCCCTGACACAACTTCAGGCCATTCCTTTGGGTCCTGTCACTGTTCACCAGAGACCAGTGCCCCTCTTTCTTCCCCTCACAAAGGAAAAAAGCATTCATAAATCTTCTTTTTTCATATTTTCTGGATTTTTGTAGTCATAAAATGTCTGACAACTTAAGAAATGTAAGCTGATCAGGAAGAACTAGGGAGAAAAAGTATTCAAAACCAGTTTGGAAGGGGCTTTGAGTAACCTAGTCTAGAGGAAGTTGTCTCTGCCCATGGCAGAGGGGTTGGTAGTAGATTGAGGTCCCTTCCAACCCAAACCTTCTATGATTCTTTGAAAAGAATGGCAACAACCACATATGTTGGCAGTTTGTGGTGGTTTGGGCTAGGCCTTCCTTGGTGACCAGTTTGTAACCAAGGAAGGGTCCAGATTTACCCGGTATTCCCTACGATTTTTATGTAAGCCAGACTATAAGAAGAAAGGAGGAGAGGCCTTCTCTCTCTTTCCTTCCGGCAGCTTGGAGGTGCAGGTTCCCTGCTGTTGAGTCTGCCGTGTTGGGGAGCGAGGCCTGGTTAGGCCTTGTTGACCTTGGGAGACAGAGGTTGCCGGTGATCGTTCCAGAGCGACTCTCGGTTGTCCCAAGGAGAGTAGTGAGCTCTTTCTTCGCTAACTTTTTTAGTGGATAGATATTGGGCTGCTAATTGGGAGATATATATATATATTATTTTGGTTTTGTTCCTTTTCCCTTCCCCCTTCCCATTCCCTTGTGAAATTGTATATATATTTCAATTGTATATACCTGTAACATAAGTGTAAATATATTTATATATATTTATATATATCACTTTAACTGTCTCTCTCTCGTTTCAGGTTTTCTTGGTTGTTTTTCTCCCTCTTCTTCCTGAGGTTTGGAGGGGGGGACTTCTTGTGGTAAGGTTTGGAGACTTGGCAGGGAGCCAGCTTCAAACCATATCACAGTTTCATCCCCTTTTCCACATTATTTTTCTGCTTTTGCACAGGAACGGCAGAGAAGAGGGGCTTTTTCCTAAGTTGGATGTCTAAATAAACACCAGAGACCATTGCAAAAGAGCAACAGCTTCCTTATCATGTATACTACAGGGATCATACTTTTGCATTTAAAGGGTCCAAAATACTTTCTTAAGACTTCAGCTCCAGGATGGCATTGATGGTTAACAGATTTACTCAACAAATCAGGCTTGGTTGCACCTGATGCTTGTACCTCAGTTGCTTGCAACACTGTCTTCCACCTGGCTACCTGTAGGTAGCTTCCCAGGACAGAGGAAAGGATTTTTTGCTCATGCTACAGTGTGGCCTGGGGAGAACTGAAGGGCACCAGACAGGTCCTTGGGGTGCTCAGAGTGCTCAGGATCAGCATTTCAGAGCAGAACTGTCAGCTATAGGTGCTGGGCAGGAGGCTGGGTGGAGACACCCTACATGAATCTCCATGAGCTAAGCAAAAGCAGCAGTAGTGCACCAGGGAGGGTCCCAGCTCTTCTTTTCCCAAGTGCTGGATTCCCCCTTTGACATATGACAGTCTGTGGTGAATATGCTCCCTTCTTTTCTTGATATTTTTTGACCCCGAAGGAGAGGAAACCCCTGTGTAAATGGAAGGACCACACCATGGGTTTGGGACCAAAATGTTGTCCATCAGAAGGAAAAAGTGTCAAAATTTCACTTAAAAGCTGTTTTTCTGCTGATTCTCTTTCTGCACAAATTATTATGCTGAAGATCTTGATGCTTATTTTCTGCATAATTTCTACATGAATAAAGGATACTCTGTACACATTCTCAGGAGTATTTTAGACAGTCAGATTGAAAATATTTAATGCAGTGGATTTCTAGGAGTGCCTTGTTAGAAAAAGCAATACTAATTTTATATTAAAAATTAATTTACTTCTGTTTGACTTAAAACTCAGGATAAATACAGTCTCATATTTTTCTCTTGAGGCACAACAGAAGTTAAATCATTACAAATTTGGTGTGATGCAACTTACTGCCTTTCCCTTATGGTAGTCCACAGTTTGAGTTGTTATCAAATGATCAGGTCCTAGTACCACTCATGAAACCAAGGTATTATTAATGCTGCTTAGCAGCGCTCCCATGTTCAGAAGAGGTAACAACATGGCTGGGGCCTTGGCCAGCATTGCTGGGTGGAACTGGGTCTCAGAAGTGGTTTCTGCCAAAGCCTGTCCCGGCTCCCCCTCAACCGACACCAGAAGTCCCCGCTTGATATTGTCCTCCTCAATTTTGTTTCCACATGGGATTCCCTCTAGGCATAGTCTTAACAATCTCCTTCCTCCTTCTTATGTTTGTTTGGTTTTTTCCTCATTATTTACCAACTGAAGTTTGACCATGCTCAGCCACTATTTTTTTTTTTTTAAATTAGACTTTTCCCTGGCCACAGTAACTATGCGTACAGAAAGGGATATTTTTTATGCAGCAATAAACCAGATTGATTTTGTCCAAGCTGAGGGACAACAGGCTACCCAGTACTTGCCTGGTCCTGAGAAAGCAGGTTTTACCAAAGTGTAACCCAGGTTAAGCCAAGCCTGGGCACATCTCAAGATCCTGCACCAGTGACAAATTGTTGGTAATTGAAAATGACACTGGATTTTGTTTCCTTGATCATATACTTTTCAAAATCCATTCCTTGTACGAAACCTTAAAAATAACACTACTGACATGTCCTGGTAGCACTGCTGCTATGTGTCAGCTGTTGTTTCATTGCATGGCCTGGGAGTAGGTTTAAACAGCAGCATCAAGTGTTCGGGCATGGTCCAAAGGCTATATTAGATAGATCCTGCATGAAAAAAATCCATATTTGAGTAGATACATCAAAGAAAACCAAGATGGATGCTCATGGAAGATCTAAGAAACTCTCCCCCACTTTAACAAGAAAGTCACAATAAAAGAAGAAAGGGACTGAGTCTCTCAGTGTCCAGTAGGCAGCCAAAACTATTCTAATTCTTTATTTTCCTTTTCTAGTACCTCATGTCTCTCCTCTTCCATACACAGTATTCTATTTTTATGCAGTGCTTCCATAGTTTGGCAAGTGATCTGACGGAAGTAGGAATAGCATGTTAAAATTGAGATTACATGTTGCCGGGGCAAAATCCTCCAGCAGCAGTAATAGTTTGTCTCACTAGAGCAGCTTTTAAAAGCACTGATAGAAAGGGATTGTCACTAAGGATGATCTCAGGATTTGTAGTTTTTCTCTGTAGCAGTTACCATAATTATAAGTTTAACTACACATCTTACAGCATTGCTAACATCACTGTGTTAGCATGTTATTATTCTGACTAATCTTTCATTTCAACTGCAATAGATCTGAGGGGCCCAGCTGTGAGAGATCATTATACAAAGCATGGACAGACTTGTAAAACGAAATGGCCTGTGTACTGAGGTATTTAAAGCTTGAGACATGGCAGTAGAAATTCCTTTTTAGGAAACAATTATATGTCTTTTGCAATACAGTCCAAACATGCAAAAAATTGTTAAAAGTTGTAGAAAAAGATAGTATTTTTAAAATTATTAGAAATTTTTAGCATTCTAGGCTAAGAACCATGGTTTTAGAAGTACTGCGTACTTGTACATAAAAGTCTATTAAAATGCACATATATGTGGCCTTCTACAAATACTTATTGAAGTAATTTTTCTCCTTGCTTTCTCTCATCAACAGTGTTATAAGAGATTTTTCAAAATCCTACTGCACCTATTATTTCCTCTGTCATGCATGAATAATACAGATTTTCCAAATTTTAAGTGCAATTACGGTCTTCTACAATGTGTTGAATAGTCCCAAGTGCGTATAGCAAATTAGTTAATCCCTTCCCTTGAGTCTGAATTTGTTTGGTCACTTTGGAAACATGACTTAAAAACACAGGAAAGGCTGTATAGTTTGGTGTAAACTAAAAAATGTAAAATATAAAATATTTGTACACTGTAAAATGAAAAAAAAAAATCCATGTTATGGCATTTTCCAGTGCCTTAAAACCATACCTCTTTTTGAAAGTATTTTTCACCAATTTTTGGCTCCCACTTTCAGCAGGTTTATGCTCCAGGAATCTAAAAAGGAGATACTCCTGCTTATATATGAAGAGAAAGATATTTTTATGCATATCAAACAAGCATAATTTATGCAGCAAGTCCATTAAAAACTCTGTTTGACACTTTTACTTGCATTAGTAATATGAGAACTCCATTAAAATGAATTTTCCAAAAGTGTGTTGGACCCCAATTCTCTCAACTCACTCCCATAGTTACTTAGTTTTCATTGCCCAAGGACTGCTAATATATTAGTATTAACAATATCCTCTTTATTACCTTGCATAGAGATACTTATATGTTCTCTTATGTGAATATATCTACATTTATTTATACACATATGTACTTGAAAACTCATTTAATTAAATCCCAGGCCCTGAAAAATAATTTTTAAAAATCCTAATCGCTTCAGCAGGAATCAGAAACTTATTCCTTTATTCCTGTATTTTATCATCAGAACAGCAGATCAGCCTCTTACAAGTGAATAGATACCCTTTATAGGCTTTACATCTTCTTTCATACAACAATGCTCGAGTTTGGCCATACTGGTTCAACTGATTTTTATTCACTCATCTTCATTCGTGATGTTGCATATGTGTCACAGAAGTACATGAAAACAACTTCATGCCGATAACAAACAGATAAACTTTAGTTCTCAACCAAAACCAATGGCCAAAATTAATGAATGACAGGGCTAATGTTAAATGTCACTCCAATGACATTTAACAGGTTCCAGGCTGTGTTACCAGTCAGGGATATTGTTACTGCGTGGACAGGAACAATGACCCAAAGTGCACACACACTCACACACACACAGTGGGGTGGCCTCTCAGAGTTAGCCAGAAAATCAGTTAGCTTCACACAAAGGGTCCTTGAATTGCTCAAGGATATCCAGTAGGAAAGTAGTCACTCACCTGGAAGGAGTGGGAGGACACTCAATCCTGGGAAGTCCCCTTGGATGCCATCCCAGTCCCCAGAGAAGGCTTCCCATCACTGACAAACTGCTACGAGAAACACCACACATAGTTTTTGTCAGGAGCCCCATTTATAACCTGATGAGTCAGGGCTCATGGTCATACATGGTCATGGCCCAGAAATTTCTCTGACTCTCATTGGCTGGAGGTCATTTCTGTTGTCCAAGGGGTCCTACCCTTCTCAATTCCACCACCAAGGGCGGTCATGGTTGTACCTGCTACAGCCATGATGAGGTGCTGTAAGACACAAACATAATGGTGTGAAAAACTGGCTTTGGCCAGGTATCATCTAGTGGAGCAGGGTGCTCCTGCTATAATATGTTAGGAGACTGTTATGTATTGGGTTTATTCACAGAAATAATATTTTAACTTTTATCACTTCTTCAGATTTTTCCTACTCTGGAGACGGTTGTAAAAGAAGCTTATGTGTCTTTTAACCTACACAAACATTGCTAACAAGATTGTAAAATGATTTAGGAAGTAACACTAACTTGATTATGTTTTAGAACTACTCCATATTACAAGGAATTAATGACTGTCAATATATTTTACTACTGTATAAAGTAACATATTCTATCTTATGCCTTATCAGCAGCTCGATCTTGCCAATTATCCTATTACCCACAGTTTCAAGTGCATTACTAAGCTGTTTGAGTTCCCACCATTTAAATCTATTACCAAAAAATGTTTAAAACAAAAAGGAATCAAGGTACGTGAAGCAGTAAAGGTCACTTCAGACTAGTATGTGGAAACCTTGGTATGCTTTAAGGACAGACGTAAGAAATACCCCGTACATATTTGGTTAGATACAGAATGATTCCCATAACGTATAATTCATAACTCACAGGAAGCAGATGAAGCAGATGCTGCACTGAATTATGTCCTCTATTACCTCTTGACTGTTTACTGGTGCAAGCTGGAATAGTTTATCTTTGTGACAATTCTAGTCTCGATACTAATCTATGTCTTCAGCTTCCCAAGCTTAGAAGATTTCTGTATCTATTTTTATAAGGAAATTGAAACCCCAGAATTAATAAATTAATTACATACTAATTACAGATATAATTATGCATTAAATAACCTGCTCACTTTTATTGGTCACTACATTTATTTGTTGGCATAACAGTTACTTTGAAGTGCATACTTCAGAGTGTGTGTAAAACACAAAAAAGATAAAATTTCTTTTTTCTTTGTTCCTTACTCATTGTGCCAAGTAATTTTTTTCTCGAGTAAGCAAATTCTTTTTTCAAAATAGTCACTTTATTACTCATTGAGTTATTTTGAAATGTACAAACAATGGAATAAACAGAGAGCAAAGAGGGATGTTTTCTGCTAAGTAATGAATTATTCAAGCAGTTAATGATGAAAACAATGACTTCATTCAAGCTACAGCTCTCTAAGGCAACACTATGAAAAAAAAATGTACTGAGACAGAGCCATCTTTTAAGTTAAGAATCAGAGCAGGTGCAGAACTGTTGTCTGAGGGTTGTCACTGCCAGCCAAATGGACTGTCTCAGCCTTGACTGGTGTGAGTAGGCAAAACTATTCATTGGCACCGTAGAAAAGGGCAATGGTGAAATGAGTTAATCCACATATCACAAAGCCTGGGAGTTGGACTTGGTTCTCCTGATACAATCATAGGAAAAGGAATGCCGAAGCTTGCATGTGGAATAATTTCTAAAACACTCACGTGAAAGGCTGTCCACAGTGAAACACATGCAAAAAGAGAATCCACACACTCTTTAAGACACTATTCATGCTATTTTTATAAAACTAGACCCAGTATGATGCTAATGGGCAGAACTAAGTGATACACATAGATGCTATTTCTTTCTTATTAGTTATCTTTAAATAGGAGAAACGTGCTCATAAATCACTTTAATACTTTTTGCAAAGCAGTATAGCTTCACCAAGAAAAGTACCCCAGAGCAACCAATAGATAGTTGGCACTTCTCTGACAGGCGAGACATGTAATTTTCTCTCATATTGACAATTGCTCTAAACTGAACTCTCTTGTGGCTTGAGGGAGTGCTTTAATAGCTAGGCTGTTGCCTTGAAAAAACTGTTGCCCATTTTAGCAAGAAGAAACATTAGGCACTTGACTTCAGCTGAGGGTGTCAACACAGAGTCCTTCTCTGAGAGATGTGCTCAAAATTCTGCGTATCATATCTCAAGAGCAGTAGTATTTAAGCTACAACCTTTTATAGACATCCTATTAGGTAGTCTAGTTAGTTGTGAATCCTGATCTGAACTGATCAAGGGGGAGTGTTTATATCAACTAACTGTGGAATTTAAGTTAGTCAGTGTAAATCAGACACACTCAATGCAGAGAGCTAGCTCAGTCACAGAACGATTAGGAGCTCTGAAGTTTTTTTCTTGTTTTCTTTAATGTGTTTCAGAGAAGCCTGTCTCTTGCAGTTGACAACGTATAAGAAGCCTAACTTAGAGACTTAATGATGTGATTACTGCCTTAGCATTTTCTATTCAATAGGAAAATTATGCATGCAGTTTAGACTCTGTGTTTTTTTCAGGAGTACAAAAGTTAAGCACTGCAATGATGAATATCACAACTGCCGTAATTCTGGATGGATCTGTTGTTTGATGCCAAACATCTTGATATTAATTTTGACTCCCAATTCTTTAATGATAAGCAAATTATGTCACAGTATTCTTCCTGAAATACCCTAACCTCACCCAGACACAGCTATTTCTTTATCTATTTCTAGAATGTAGATATACATTCTTAAGACTTACACCCTGGAGTTCTCCCAGATGTTTGCTTCAGTACATAAACTTCAGTTTGTACAGAATTCAATGGCTAGGGTACCCTGTAAATGAAACTTGTATAAACATTGAATTGCTACTAAAACTGGAGTACTGTTTCCTGTCAACTGTTGAACTGATTTAAAAATGCTTGTAGTGTACACTTATAAAATTAAAATGGTTGTGCCCTACATATTGAACTATTGATTGTAATACTCATTATATTTATTTGTGATGTCACAGCTAAGGCTTCTTAGTGTCCTCACAGTATGACTACAGTCATCTGCAAGTACCATTAAAATATCTTCTTCGAACCTAAAGTTTTCTTTTTCAAAATGTAGTAAACTTGAAATTCTTCGGAGATTTCAGTCATTATTAGTAGCTGCATTAAATCTCCTTAGTGCTACTATTGTGTTTTAAAGCAGCTCTAAAGCTGTTAGAGAACTCTCCAGTGAGATAGGGATGAATAATTTTTTTTTGTCACCTGGTTGTATAGGGATTCCATTTTCCCCTGCACTGTGATGGTCCCAGCATTTCCTGGGAGTCCCACAGAGCAATAAACACCTAGAATAAACATATATCCATCAAGTTCCATGTTTTCCCAACATTTGCATCACCAGTGCACCTGAAATCTTACTGAATGAGACTGCACTTGGTGATTATCCTGTCATCCCATGCAACAAAATTTCTAACATTATTCTTTAGCTCAAGGTAGGATGAAGGGCTATGTGTTTGGATGACCTCTTGTACTGGCTCTGGCAGGGATGGTGATAAATTTTTTCCCAGCAGCCAGTGTGGTGCTGCGCCTTGCACTTGTGATTAAACCAGTGTTGATAACACATTTTAGGTATTGCTGAACAGTGTTTGAATAGCATGGTGGTCTTTCTCTTTTTCAAACTCTGCCTCACAAGTGAGTATGCTGGGGGCATGAAAGAAACTGGGACACAACCATCAAAGCTTATTCAAGATCACCAAAGGATATCCCATACCATATAAGATTATGCTAGGCAATAAGAAGAAGCAGAGGTTTTTGCTGTTTTTTTTCTAGGGGGGTGGGCAGGAAAGTAGCCATTGCCCAGAGAGTGGCTGGGAGGTGTTGAGCTGATCGGGGGGGGTTGGATGTTTTTTGGGGGTTTTTTTTCTCCTCTTGTTTTTTGTTTGTTTGGTTGGGTTTGGTTTTTGGTGTTGGTTTTGTTTGTTTGTTTGGTTGGTTGGTTTGTCTTTCCTTTGTTTGTCAAATCATCTGTATCTCAACCCATGAGTTTTCTTGCTTTGGTCTTCTTATTCTCTCCTGCAACCCACTGGATTGTGGTGGAGAGTGAGTGACCAACTATGTGGTGCTTATCTGAGGGTTAACTCACAGCACCTCTACAGAATTAGCTAGTTATAAGACCAATTGCAGATTCAGAAATCAGTATAGCTCCCTCTGAGGCAGTACAGGAGGACTGTACTAAAAAAAAAAAATTGTATATGAGGAATATCTCTAACATTTTTCTGTAGTTTCCCTGTAGAAAATAGAAAGTGTTCCATTGATTAGGACATTTAAACCCAGACTGATTCTAACAAGAAAATATCATTGCAGTGAAATCTTTGGCAGTTTGACAATATGATTTTATATTTCTGTTTCTATGACAGTTCTGATTCTGGAGTTCTACTGAATCATTGACAACCATGGCAACATAATAGGAAAGGAGACAGCAGCACCATGGCATTGGAGCTGTGAAGCAGAGACACTGTTGCTGCTTGAGTTGATTATAGCTAGTAAGAAAAATCTTGTCACAATAATACTATGCTGACAACCAGAAACAAATCATCTTTTTAGTCCCCTTGGACCAATCAGTTACACTGTTCATGACTAAAACACATTGACCATCTTGAAAGGAGCAGTACTGTCAACATGAGTGTTTTGGACAAATTCAAATCAGTTTTGTTATTTCTTTCTCCTTATTAACTCCATCTGAAATTTCATTTGGATACTGCATCTTTTTTCAGTTTTAAACTATATCTGTCTTCATGATGATTGAGGTCTTCACTTTACATTTTATTGGATTATGCTTGCAACATATTTCAGAATCCTTCAAAATAAGAAATGTTACAATATAGCTATTGTTTATCCCAGTTTTAATAACTTTACTATTATTAAAAAAACTCAAAGCCAAACCATAATCTGGGTGTTCTATTGCAAAAAGAGAATGTAACGCTAAAACCAAAAAAAAAAAATCAAGCACCTGTTCCTTAACTATACTGTCGTATTTGGGTATTTGGGTATTTGTCGTATTTGGGTTCTGTGTAATACCATTTTATTATTTTCAATTATTATGATTTATTTATTACTAACTAAATCTCGGTGCTTTAATTTTATTTTTTAAAGAAAAAACAAAGAGATAAACACCCAAAAATCAAAACCCAGCCAAATAAACAAGAAAAACCCCAAACCCACTCTCAGAAAACTCAGCATCGCAGCATATGCATATAGAACAATGGTTCTATAGCTGTCTTTCTCTCTGTAAGTTATCATAAATTCTACTACAGTTAGAATACCAAATCTATTTTTTAATAAGACCATTTCTCAATCCTGGTAGAATATGTGGGGTTAATGTTCTACGATATTTTTCCCCTCATTGGGTGCTTATTTTAGATCTGTCTATATGTTCTCTGACTTCTTTTTTTTGTGTGTGTGTGTGAATGTACTGTAGCTACTGAATCCATCATATGTATTCTTTCACCTGACAAGTGCCTCTTTTTTCCCCTGATCCGTATACAGTGTAATAAGATTACGCACATGTAGTGATTTAAAGTATGTGTATGTATCTACCTACATATTTGTGTTCCTCAAACCTATAGGAAATGAAGGAGGCTGTAATCTTCTGTAAGAAAGCATCAACATATCAGACAGACAGTCTCATACTCCAGAATAATATTCTACAGAACATTAAAATTAGCTAAAATTATGGCAGGACCATAATTTTCAACATAGAGTAGTTGAATCAAATTGAGACCTCTAATCTAAGTATATGGGGCCAGCATTAAATACAGTATCAGATAAAGATATGTTTTTAAGAAACAGAAAGAAGAATAATCTGTTAAAATTGGATTGGAAGTCTGTGCAGAGTTCTGACAATGCTCAGATTGTTGTGTCTACGAACACGACTGTGGTCACAGGTCCACCCTGACATGAGCAACAAAATCTTCAGGAATACTCTGGCATATATCTCCTGCACTGCCCACTAGAACTTCCCAGTAAAACACTAATTCTACTGGAATGTACAGATTTCTATTGTACTTGTTATACATGCTTAATTATGCAAATTAGAAAAATAAAGTATATAGAGCTCAGTAAGTTTGAATTTTATGCTAAAAAGTAGAAGTGAATGAAAAGCCTTCAGAATCAGATTAAAGGCTTGAATGATTAAGAAACTGGTTAGAAACAAATTCATCTCTGTTGCACATGGCCTATTGCAATATGGCCTGAAGGAGTGATACAGAGTCAGAACACAGAAAATGGTCACAGCATGTGAGAAAGACCAGTGCATTTTCTAGGATTTTACAGTGTGAAAGTAATGTAAAAAAATGGGATTTCAAAACATTACTAAGAATGAAATAATGAGATCCAGCAAGGGTTAGGGAAAGAAAAGCAGAAAGCAAAAAATAACCACAAAATTGTGAGGTGAATGACAAGATGATTGATTAGTTGTGTAAGATGATGGAAAAGTGTCAAAGAAGATGATTTTGGAAAAAAGTTTTAAGATAAAAGAACAGACTAGCAGCAAAATTTCCTGGGGATATATCATAGGCAGAGAGAAACAGGATACCGGGCAGACTAGACGGTGAGAGTTAAGGAAATGTAAAACCCAGAAAAATCTAGCATTAACAAAAAACTTGTCAACACCATGAAGTGAATGGGAAGAGAATCCCCAGAAAATGCAATGAAAGGAATAATCATCAAAAGAGGACATAAATGACATAGAAGAATTCAAAGCAGAGAAACTCTCCAGACAAAGTGATTGCAAAAGATAAAGAAAGATCAAGAGTGCCTATGGAGGACAGACACTTAGCTTTAAAAACAAATAGATAATTATCAATACTTTTAGGGCCAATGTCATTGATCAATTTGTTTCAGACTGGAGTGGATAGTACAGAAAATCAAAGACAGTGCAAAAAGACATCTCTGAAGCATAACATGTCCTGTAAGAAATATCTACACTAGACTGATGAAAAATCAATAGGTGGTCATTTCAGGATGAGAAGTTGAGACTCATCTGATTTTAACACCTGTATTTAGCAAGTGAAGTTCACTTGAGTACATTGGAAAAAATGTACTTGACAATGGAAAAAAATTGCCTGAGCTGCAATAAACAGCTTTTGTCCTGCATAAGTCTTTGCACACTCTGTAGACATAGACCAAGTAAATATAGCTTCTGTGTTTCGAGTCTCAGTCAAATGCATTCAGGATCTGAAAAGGAATATTATATAGGATAATAATCTCATGAAATCTGTGCCACAAGTGGTCTAGGTATACAGTGGATCAGAATCCTGCTTTGTAATACTTGTACCGTGTAGCCTTTGGGAATTATTTAAATTTTTTACCTTTTGTTTTATCACACTTCATTTTCTACATTTTTTGTCTTGTGTATTTATACTACAAATAGCTGGGGGCAGGGACTCTCTTTTATTATATGTTTGTACATATCCTAATAAAACGGGTTCCCAATATCCCTCTGAATTTCTGGGTGCAACTTTGTCATCACTAACCATTATGAGAACTGTTAATAAAAGTCTGACATTGTAAAATGAGAATATGAATTCTGATTCAATACAAATCTCAAACCTTAACTACTACTCACTGTAGATATTTTACTGCCATTGCAGCCAGTCCTGACTATGAGTAAGCATTGCAAACAGAAACACGCAAAAGTAGTCATTATTTTTATTAGCTTTTTTCCTTCTATTCCAAAGGAGATTTAAGAAAAAAAAAAAGAGATAATACACATGTGTATAGATAATGTGCTTTTATTAAGCCCCCATTATCTGTTCAATTTTCAAACTCTTAAATATAATAATTGGGTAGTTCTTTCCCCCTTTTCCCCTGGTAATATCTGTAAGAAAAAAAAAATGGTCACCCCAAACCACCACCTTGCAAACAGAGCTTTAGATATCTGTTTTACAGTCTGATGCCTGATTATAAGAAACTAGGATTTTGCTTATAGACTGATTATACATAAATTTATTAATATACAGTTCAGTAAAGCCATATTTTCATGGTTATGGACTTTTTATGCTTCTTCCACCTTGCTGAGGGGGAGTGATATTTTTGTATTTGGGTCCATTCTTGGGAGCAGTGTGTTATGGTATCAAATTGGTTTGGGTTATGGTTTTTCAGTGATCAAAGCACTTGGACTTCGATAGTCTTTCAGTCTAATCTGGCGCAGTGACAAATGTCTACCCATGCTAATCTGAGGGTTTGGGTTTTTTCCCTAACAAAAAGTATATTTGACAAAACATTAGTTTCTGACATCCAAAAAAAAATTGTTCATTTAGGTTAAATACAGCAAATTCATCTGCAAAAAGAAAGACTATAAAGAAAGAAGCATTTTCTGCTGTCAGTGTCAAAGCTAAAACACTGACTTTTCACTTCAAGCACTTTACTCTTGAATTAACCAATTATAGAAATGAAAACAACCAATGGAAAAAAAAAAATCTAAAAATTCAAGAAAGAAATTTACCTGAAATATTTTTCCTAATTTTGCTAAACAAGAAAATGATACCATACCTAAAAAAACTCCTACTTTTATGCACACACCACTGTGATAATAACTCTGTATCAGCTGCTTGTTTATGATTTATTCTGATTTTAGGTATGATTTATTCTGATTTTATAACTCATACGTTATACACATGATGTAAAAATAAAAATAAAATAAAATATAAGAAAACAAAAAATTTAGAAAACCGACACAGCTTTAACCGAGGTGCGCTGTGATCCCTCTGCAGGGCTGGCCCCGCATTCCGGGGGTTTGGCGAGGCGTTGTCTGGCAACAGGTCCCTGGCGGCCGCTGGCGCTGGGAATGGCCCTGGGAAGCTGCGGCCCTGGGAGTCAGATCCCGAAGGAAGGCTGAGGGCGGCTGCGGAGAAGCAGCGGAGGCCGCCGGGCAGGAGGGACGGGGGCGATTCAGCTCTGCCGGGGATGGCGGCGAGGTGCCAAGGACAGCCATGTGGGAGATTGCCAGGCTCCATTAGGAAACCTGTTCCTCGCCTACCGGGGAGGTGGCAGCGTTGCATGAATCCTTTACACTCATTTAGCCAGAGGGCTAAAAATGAGCGCTTTTGGCACTGCTTTTTCACCTGCTCCCCACCTGCCTGCCGGAAGACTGAGGTTTTTTTATTCAGAGATGCCTTTCACCTCGTGATCTTCTGCGAGCCATGGAAGTAGTGTCCAGACAGTAATACTGTTGAACAGTATCATGGAGAGTATTGAAGCATAAAATAAATAATAGGCTGATAGGAGGAATCACCAAATAAACCCCCATAATCCCACCCAATAAAAAGGCAATCCAAAAAGCAAATTTTATTTAGCTTTTGTGCATTTTCTTCATTAATAAGAAACAGGAGGGACAAATCCCTCTCTGATGTATACTTTTTTAATTATTACAAACGTTCTGCTCTGTTTCTAATTTAATGTGCAATGTCATCTTTCTTAAATAAATTTAATCTTAAAAATTGTGTGACTAAATAAAGACCATCCATTCAAAAGCCTCAAAAAACGGGTAACAGAATCACAGAACCCACCAGGTTGGAAAAGACCTGTAAGATCATCGAGTCCAACCCATGACCTAACACTACCCTGTCAATTAGACCATGGCACTAAGTGCACATCCAGTCTCTTCTTAAATACCTCCAGGGACGGAGAACCCACTACCTCCCTGGGCAGCCCATTCCAATGTCTTGATCACTCTCTCTGTAAAGAATTTCTTTCTAATGTCTAACCTAAACCTCCCCTGGCAGAGCTTAAGACTGTGCCCTCTTGTCCTACTGCTGGTTGCCTGGGAGAAGAGACCAACCCCCACCTCTCTCCAACCTCCTTTCAGGCAGTTGTAGAGAGTGATGAGGTCTCCCCTGAGTCTGCTTTTCTCCAGCCTAAACAACCCCAGCTCCCTCAGCTGGTCCTCACAGGGCCTGTGCTCAAGTCCCTTCACCAACCTCATTGCCATTCTTTGGACACTCCTCAGCACCTCAGTGTCCTTCCTAAACTGAGGGGCATATGAAGCATCCATTTAAAAGCCTTAAGAAAGAAGTAGATATGCGACATCTAAATTCCTATACTTGTAGCATTTTCAGTTAAAACTCCTCTGAAGAGTTAAACAGATTTATCTGGTCCAATCTTCTTTATAGTATTGTCTGAAACTAAAGTGTTGTGTTTAATTGTGTTGGGTGAGTTTCGTGGTAGTTTCTAACTAATTTCTAACTAATAATTTGAATTTTTTTTCTGATTAAATCATTGCAATTTAAATTACGTAATTGCAGTTGGTACATTTATTTAAGAGATGTAAAAGGAAGCAGTAAGTCAGTACTGTGTAAGGAACAATCTGCTGTAAAAAATCAGTTTTTGTATATGTATATAGCATTTTGGTTGAAAGACTTGGAATAATAATCATTAAAATAATAATTTTGATAATAGTAATTATAATAAACCACAAACAAAAAGTCATAGAATTGCCACCAACTGTAGTTGATTCTACACTAGTTCAAGATTTATGAATAGCTTTTAGCTAAGGAAGTAGTATTTAAATTCAATTAAATGATTTTGTATGTTTCAGGAAAGCCAATTTTTTTCACTTGGATTTAGGTCCATCAGAAAATAGATTAAATTCATTATCCTATATTATCAGCTGATAAACTGAATAACAAGTGATCCTGAATATTAACAAGTATATGAGAAGATCGTTTTTTTCAGAATGCAAATTTATATAGTTAATAGTAAGAAAACTGTTTAACTCTTTTACCAACCTTCCCTGAATTATGTAGAGCTGGCATACCTTACCAAACCTACCTTATAAATCACTTTTCCAAGTGTTGCCAAAGCTTTCTATGTAGCCATTTAATTTGATTTGACTTATGCATTCCACTCCAAATCTATAAATGTGTTTGTAGAGATAGTGAGGTTGACCTCACCTCCTGACTACAAACTTGTATAAAACTTGGCATGAAAAAAGCAACACTCGTGCTGCAGCCAAACAGTGGTGCCCTAGCTACAGTTGTACAGATTGAGAGATTTTTATCTTCCCAAGACTTAATAGAACAAGCTACATTATTTAAAAAAAAAAGAGAGAAAGGTGTTTTCACCTTTGTGCCCTTGTCCTGTCACTGGTCACCACTAGAAAGAGCCTGGCTCTGTCCTCTTTGCGTCCTCCTTTCAGGTATTTATATACATTGATAAGATTCTCCCTGAGCCTTCTCCAGGTTAAACAGTCCCAGGTCTCTCAGCTTTTCCTCATCTGTGACCTGGTCAAGTCCTTTTGTTATCCTTGTGGCACTTTGCTGAACTCTAATTGGCGTGCCTCAGGGCCCCAAAACTGAATGCAGTAATGCAGATGTCTCACCAGAGCTGGATAAAGGTGAAGAATCACCTCCCTCAAGCTGTTGGCAATACTTTGCCTCACATAGCCCAGGATACCAGTCACCTTCTTTGCAGCAAAGAACATTCTGGCTCATGTTCAACCTGGTGTTCCCCAGGACCTCCGAGACTTTTTCTGCTGAGTTGGTTAACCCCCAAGTCACTGCATGGTGTTTGTCCTCACCACGTGCAGGACTTTACACTTCTCCTTTTGAGGTTCCTGTCAGTCCATTTCTTCAGCCTCTTGAGTTCCCTCTGGATGGCCTCACTACCTGCAGTATACCACTCCTTCCGATGTGGTGTCAGCTGTAAACTTGCTGAGGGTATGTTAAAGAAATTTCTTCGCCCTAGGTTTCCCACATCAGCATCTCAGATGTCCACTTCCAGGAAAAAAAAGAATTTAAAAATTGAAAGGTACTGCAATAAGGACAGCTTGAGCTGGGTGTTTTCAGAAAAAGACCCTGACCAAAGACATTCCTGGACAATAATACCCTTACAATCTAAATTTTTCACCCCTCATGTGGCAATTTAGTCCAATAATAATATTAGGGAGGGGGTCTTCTTGTTCTTCACTGATTTTCTTCGCTGTCTCTAGGCAGACCATTTCTCTTTTTACCTCTAGGCTTGCAGATAGCTGTTGGGATAGTGGCCTTCCATATTCCCTTATCTCCCAGTGTGAACTGGCTCTGGGGATCCCTTTTAGTTAAGCAGCTATAAAGCCCAGTGTATCCAGCAAAAAGTTCACAGTGTGTGGCCCGAGGCTTCAGCATGTCTGCACTAAGCAACTAATTTCCTTTATTCCTTTACAGGGTATACTCTGCCCTGTCATTGAGATCATTAATTAAGATGTTAAACAGGATTGGACCTGATTTTGGTCCCAGATACACCACTAGTCACTGGTCTCCAACTAGACTTTTTACTGCTCTTTTTTCGCTAAGCAGGCCCTTTCTTAGTTTATTCTGAAGGAGTAAAATCTGTTTTACATTTAAGAACAATATAAAGGAATAAAACAAAAGCAGGTGTCCAGTAATTGTGAAGCCCAGGTATACCACCTTCCTGTGCTACAACACAGTAGCAATTATCCATGTCAGTGACAAGAAGTAATTGGTTTAATGGTATAATGACAGACTTAAGCTGACTGTAACTCTATTCTGTATTTAGGGACAGCTTGCATCTCTGAATTCCCATGTCTTTCACAAGTTTTTTGCTCTGGACCTCAGGTGTCTAGCCTTGACTTGTTTCTTGCTCTGGGATGATGTCATTCTTTTATTATTATCTTAGATTCTCAACTGTACCTATCTAAAGTGAAGGCAGTTATAGCCACCAAAGCTTCTCCAAGGAAGGTGCTGCTTTAGAAAATTATTTATGTTATAATTTAAGAAAATAATTTTAAACATAAAATAATAATTCAAGCAACAAAATAACTATCTCACTCATCTTTCAGGTTTGCTATTTCAGGGCTCTTGAAAAGCCCAGCTTCTATGTTTCTTCCTCAGAGCCCTAAACAATCCATTCCATTATGGTCAGTAGCACTGTGCTACCTGGATTTTAATCTATTTGGATGTTTTGGACTGACAACCTTATAAATGGACAAGGATGTGAATATTTTACATCTATGTAAATATAAATATGAAAATGTTCCCTTCTTTAAATTAAAAAAGCTAGTGGCAGGGAAGGGTCAAGACAACTTTTCCCAAATGACATAAGGCAAGTTGGAAGTTGATAAAATGTGTTTTGTGTTTTTCTAAACTGAATCTTGACAGAAGTGTATTCAGGAGTAGTGACTGTAGTTGGAAAAGTCACTATATACAAAAAAAATAAAAAAGCCAACAAAAAAACCAGAAAAAATGCTTTTACAGCAGTTTGGGTAAAGAAAATGTGCTTAGAACAGAGAATGTAAAGATTAAAGCAAAGTATCTAAAACTTCCATTTGAAGCAGAAATTTTATACATTGCTGGGTATCCTCTCTCCACCTCCCCACCCCATCCCCCTTGTGTGGTTATATCAAAATAACTATTATTTTGTATGATTCTAATTGTCAAATGATATTCAAAGAAATAGATGTTAATGACATGGATTTGATAACAAATGAGAAGTTAAAGGTAAAAGAAACCAACTATGTATTATTGTGTAAATACAAAATGGCAACTTCTAATACAGACACTAACTCCATTATTGCTTATTTGTCTAGAAAGAAATGGTGAGGGTTTTTTTCCCTTCAGCATTTCATGAAAAAAAATGTGTTTATTTTATATCACAGAACCAATTTACCGTGAAAAAATGCAGAGTTCAAACGTGAATTGTTTCTCAGGGATATACAATGGAGCACACAGACACCACTTCTTATCCTCTTGAGGCAGAAACTGTAAATTAGATTTTAACAAGCCAGATTCAGGCAATATAAATTTGTATAACAAGCCTTAGCAATATTAAGAAAAAAAAAAAGAAGAAAAAATCTGATAATTTGCAGTATGGAAGTAGTGACAGTTAATACTGAAGTAAATTCAGATTTGTTGAGGTATTTCATGGAAAAACACTGTTGCATGACTTGTACTGTATCTATAAATTTGAGATTATTAAATAATACATGAGTAATAATGATTATTGAAATAATGCTCTCTGGAGATTAAGAACCACAAAGTCTTACATGAAGTCTTCATTAAAGAAAAGAGCTGTCTGTCACACTGAGAAGAGTATGGTGCATTTTCAAAAACCATTTACGAATAAAATATGTGCCCTGGAGCCACTCATACTGGATGTCACTCAGAGTACACATTCAGATATCTGTCAGTGTGCAGCAAGGGCCAGCTGCTCCCTAAGGGACTGGGAGCTGTGAGCCAAGGGTGACCTTAGGCCTGGCAGAGCTCTCACTGACAGGCACCATCCCTTAGGATCTGACTATGGTGAGCAGAACCAGGCATTGTAGCTGGCTGTATCAACAGTCCTGAGAAGGCAAGTGACAAGCTGGTGCCAGAATCCATCTGGTAACAGGAGAAGGTAACAGAGATCGGGCTGGAGAAAGAGCCTGAGGTCCATTTTGGGAATAGGGCTGGAGACCAGCACTTCTATGGGGCAAGGAACTGAGAGTCTCTGTATCAGCTGAAGTGTGGCTCCTGGATCCAAATGTGGGAGTGAAAGTAGTTCCCAGGGGAGGTTGGGAAGGACCAGCAAAATCTGGTAGTGCCCTAGAGCCCTGACAATATATAACAGTTTTCATATGTAAAACAGCTAATGACAATAATATTTAAAGAATCATTACTTATGAACTGAAATAATTGGTAAATAAATAAATTAATTAAAGGAGATGACCAGAGGTAGTTAAACTCCCCAGAACTATCTTACTCATTCTAGGTTTCTTGAAACTTGTCTCTTAGGCTGTCTGCTAAAATATAAAAGGGACTAAGAAGTATATCAAGCAAGCCACAATAACCAGAACAACTCAGAAGAAAACAAAAAACTCATGCCCAGGATCATGAATTGTCATGCAGATAGATAAGTCAGTATGGCACATTAGTAGATTGACTGTTTAGGAAATTAAGAGAATTAGGAAACAGGTTTTCTTTCCAACAGCCAGAAGGAAGCTATTCCTCAAACCTAGAAAGCACAAAATGACCAAGGGCAGAAATGCCAGTGTTCCTGATAATTTTACTGTTTGTTACATTTTACAGTTACATTTAGGGAATTTTCAAATTGATGTTCTCCAAAACCCTTCTGTATATACAAACTGATTCAGTCTTTTCAATCTATTAGCATCCATTTTTCAGTGTGCTGATTGCAGCTGGCGTAGAGTTAATTTTCTTCACAGTGTCTGATATGGGGCTATGTTTTGGATTTGTGCTGAACACAGGGTTGATAATATAGAGATGTTTTTATTATTGCTGAGCAGGCTTACAAAAAAACAAAGCCTTTTCTGCTTTTTGTACTACCACACTGGTAAGGAAGTTGAGGGCACATGGGAGATTAGGAGGAGACACAGCTGGGACAGGTGACCCAAAGTGGCCAGAGGGATATTCCATACCATATGACATCATTCTCAGTATATAAAGCTGAGGGGAAGAAGGAGGAAGGGGGATTTGGAGTGATGATGTTTGTCTTCCCAAGTCAGCGTTATGTGTGATGCGACCCTGCTCTCCTGGGGATGGCTGAACGCTTGCCTGTCCATGGGAAGCAGTGATTAATGTTTTGTTTTCCTTTGCTGGTGTGCACAGCTTTCAATATTAAACTGTCTTTGTCTCAACCCGGGAGTTTTCTACCTTTTACCCTTCAGATTCTCTTCCTGACCCTGTTGGTGGGGGAGTGAGTGAGTGGGTGCGTGGGGCTTGGCTGCTGGTTGGTGTTAAACCATGACATTCGATATTGTAGGTCTAAAAATAAGTTCTCTCTCATCATTGCAAATATCTTTATAGGATAGTTAGCAATGTAGAAGCATTGTAGTGTTTCTTTCAACAACCACGGTCCCAGTGTAACAGTAATGTTTCTGACTAAAAGAAAGGAGAGTGGTCTATATAGTACCCAGCTATGAAGAAAAAGTTTATTGAGGTTTGTAACCATTCTAACTTGCACCAGAAGAACTAAACTACACTGTTCTCCTTAGAGGCATAGCACAATTAAAAGAATTATAAGGGCAGTGTGTTCTTTAAGAAATCTATATGATTTCTGGCTTTTAAAATAAAGGAAATAATATTTTTTTTCCATCTCTCTGTCCTCCCTTTGCAAACTTGAGGTAAGGATTTGGTAGAGTGACAAGCTCATACAGGGGTGTTTGAAAGCAGTTACAAAATATTACAATAATTTCAAAAGCTTTGCTGAATTTTTTTTCTGTTTTATTTGAATACTTTATCACTAGTAACCAGCATGCTGTTTCTATTTATGGATACAGTCTTTGCATCATATGGAAGGACACTGAAGATCCTGAGTAATAGTCAAACATGTCTTATGGTGCTCATTAATAAGCAGAAGTTAAACCACCAGCCAGCAATTGAAAAAAGAGAAATGATCACATCAGGAATAAAGCATCCCAGGGAGAGAATGAATGTCACAATAATTACATGGTTCACAGTGGAGGATGTGTGGTTATTACCAGTTCTAGAGAAGCTAATTAAGCAAGTCAAAATTCTTTTTAAACCAGTTTAATCAAGAGAAAATGCTTTCCCTTGGCTCTGAACAACTAACTAGCATACAAGAATTGAGAATTCATGGTTACATCAAAAAGAAAGGAAAGCTGGTAATTGTACTGTAGTGAGCCAAACTATCTACAATTAAAAAAGTGCTAGCTAATGGAAATAGAATTCATCAAATTGTTCACTTTGGCAAAACACAGCAAAGCAAGACTGCTGCCATTCATTAAGTCTTAGTGCTTTGTTACGTAGCCTGTACATATTTCTTTATCATGATTGATTACATTGTGTTTTTTCATCATATCAACAAAGTTATTTTGAGGCAATCTCTCTGCCTTGCCTGATTCATTCAGAGATATCAAACTAAAGCAAGCAAGAATCTGTGATGGAATGGAGACAGAAAATGGCACTTAGGCTCATAGCCATCACTAGTAGCAAATTCAAAGTTAATCATGTTGAAGTAAAAAAAACCTTCTGAAATATTTGCAGAGTGTCATGTAGTGTCATGTTCTACCCACCCCCTCCAACATACTGGTGGCTAGCTACTGGCATCAGGAAAACACTGGCTAACTCATGACTAGCCGTGTGAATGCCAGCATTGACTATGCCTCATTGTGATGCAGGAGGTATAACAGACTAACTGGATTTTCATTTTGCCTTAGCTTCTTAGCACACAAAGAGATTGTGCCTCTCTAGACAGTATGGTTCTCAGCTATTTTACTCTGTTTATTGTGAAACCATAATCTGTCTGGAAGCATAACTTTAATTTGTTCCCTTTTAAAAGTGGGAAGTAGGTTTCTTAGTAAGTTTGCTGTTAGTTTCTGTTTAAATAGTTTTCTGATCATAGTGTCATGCAATAAAATAAATATACTATTGTAAGAAATTATATTCTAGAATGTGATACAGACAGATTTTTTGTTATTCTGCTCTCATGATTTATGTCAGCCAGTGTCTCATTATAACAGTCATAACAATTCAGTTCTAAAATTCATCACAAAATCTTTACGGTTCTAATGCCTTAAATCATTTTTCAAAGTGGAATTATAGGTATTATCTTTACTGAGTCACAAAACCCTACAAATTAAAAGTGATCATTGATAAAGAATGAACATTAAAAGGGCTTAAAGCATTAAGAATATCTTTAAGATTACGCACTTTTAAATTCCAGAGTCATATACAATGAAATTTACTGATACAATATACTTAACTTCAAGGATATATGTCTTCTTATACATACTTTAAAATGGATGAAATCATCAGAATATTACACAGAGTTAATAAATTTTTCCTATGTTTAGCAATAAAGAAAAATGATAAATCAGAAAGATGAGTTCACAACTGATAGGCTTTTGTGTATAGGGGAAATAAGAATGTGGATGTGGAGGAATGATGGAGCGCAAAATTACGCGAAATTTTAAATACATTACTAAGCAACAGTTGTTTGATATATGCACCTGTAATGGAGTTGTGACAGTAATTAACAGGGATGGTTATATTATTAAGCTACATAAGACAATATCTATTCACCAAGATATCTACAGTCATCTCATGTTCTCTGACTTCAAGCATCTAAATACTCTTCTCTAATCCAGTTTTTCGTATTTTCACTCAAATCAGTGGAGAAAGGATAATGACTCATTGCATTCTATCATGGGTTTATACTCTCCTGTGGAAACCCATCTCTTTATTGACCTCAGAGGAAGCTAACAACTCTGCCAAGTGCCAAGTTATATGACATGAAACCTACTCAAATGAAAAAGAAATTAAACAAGATTTTTCAAAGGAAAGTAAAAGGAAGAAAACATAGACCAGCAATTTGGTGATACCCCGATCTACATATAAAGTAATGGAATAAAAATTTGTACAGATTGTACATGTAATTTAAAAAACAGACTATTTTTAGGATCATTTTGTGAAAGCAAATATTCAAACATATTGTCTCAGAAATGTTTAACTACATTTCCTACTGCAAAGCCTTGTACAATGGTGTTGCTGGTCGGTGCATGGTTTCAGATATTATACTGCTAATGCACTCATATGTATATGAAAATGTATTCCTGCTGTACATGCTTTTACTGGTACTCAAATAATAGGCTCAAATATGTTATCCTGTTTCCTTTCTTTTTGTCTTTGTTCTACAAAGATCTGATTCAACCTACTGAAGTTAAAAGTATTTTTCCGTTTACTCTGAAACAATTTGGATCAATGCCATACAACTCTTTCCTTTTAGAAATAAAAATGAATTTTAATTACCAAGAACTTGCAAACATGCCATTATAGAGTTAGTTGCTTAACAAATATAAAAATAAACCTTCTGCTATTTATCTCAGAGGCATATTCTAACAACACTTATATTTTAAAGTCATTGACGAATAAGTTACTGATTAAATAGTTCCTGCAGTGTAAGGATCAAGCAATAAAATCGCTCATGTTTAGTTAATCAGTTTACTTAGCCATTTCAGATGCCTACAGTACATGTTATTCTGGAGTTTGTTTTCGTAAATAGTTATCAATCAATATCGCTAATGTGGTTTACAGTAGTCATCAAAAATTAGATTTGCCTGGCAATGAGAAAGATAATCTACTCATCTATTTCTTTGTACAAAGTATATAGCACTCTAAAAGTATCAGCAAAAAAAAAGTTTGTATTTTTGTGTCATGCAAAGATACATCTATGATTCTTATAAAAACTGAAAATAAGACTTTCTATCAGCCAAACATATCTAAAACATGTAACTTCATAATGGTGAACTTCAGTAAAATTATTCTGAGCAGCCTGATATTTTCTTTGTGCGAGGTTTCAGGAAACTTTTCACTTTGATTCCTATCAAAAGCTAAAAAATTTAAAGGAAAGTTACTCATCAAGCATAGAGTCATAGAATGTCCTGAGTTGAAAGGGTCCCACAAGGATCATTGAAGTCCAACTCCTGGTCCTGCACAGGAGAGCACCAAGAATCACACCATGTGCCTGAGAGCATTGTCCAAACACTTCTTGAACTCTGTCAGGCTTGGTGCTGTGACCACTTCCCTGGGGAGCCTGTTCCAGTGCCAAACCATCCTCTGAGTGGAGAACCTTTTACTAATATTTAACCTAAACCTCCCCTGACACAACTTCAGGCCATTCCCTTGGGTTCTGACACTGGTCACCACAGAGAAGAGATCAGTGCCTGCCCTTCCTCTTCCTGTCAGGAGGAAGATATAGACCTGCTATATATCACAGAACAATTGAGAACATATCTGTGCAAACTTTCCAGGTTTTTTTGGTTTGGTTTGATTTTTTAAATTTTGGTAAGTCAAATGTAACAACTGATTGTTACATTCTTCAGAAGCCCATCAGTAGTTAAAGGCAGGTGCATATGTTCTTTCTTAGGCAAGAATATGTCCTCTTTTAGAACAAGGGAGCCTTGGTGTCCTGAAAGCTCTTTCTTAGTACAGAATACTTACAACTTTTCCATTCTTTGCAAACAGCCTGGAAGCCTGGAGCATCTGAATCCTAGATATCAGTAGGAATGCTCTCAAGAGTTAGAAAGGCTGGACACCTATATTATTCTCAATCTTCTTATATTAATTAGTACTAAGTTAAAAAAAATGTTTACATGAAATAGCACTTTCTTATAGGGGAGAGTCTTAAAGGAAAGTCCATAATCAGCTTATTTGTTTTAAGGTAAGAAAACATTTTAATACCTTATTGAATCTGTAGGCTAAAGAGACTAAGGATTTAAAGTTGGATTCTGGATTATGGTATGTTAAACAGTAGGTGACCATTTTTAGCCATAAATGCATGGGATTTAGGAGGAGTTGTCACTGTGAAATAAAATGTCAAAGGACTTAAAAGATTTAACAAGATCTTGAGAGCAACTTGGAAGATTAGAAATGTTTTTTTCATTTCTGTTTAACAGAACTGTGTAATATTCAGTAGTTATCCAGAAATTTATTTGGAAAATTGAAGACATTTTGCATATTATAAAAACCCTTTGTTTTTACTTTACATATAAAAAGGTAATTTAAAATAATAAAATAACAAAACAATCACAGCAGAGAATATTTTGATTATTTTAGCAGTTGCATTCATTCATGTAATTTTTTCTTGTAAAAAATTATATCTAAAGTAAAAATTAGTGAAATAAGGTCGTTAATGAGAGCTTCTTTCCACATTCTTAAAATCATAAATAAATTTCATACTGTGAGAACATTACACAGCCCTCTCAGATCAAAGTGGATCTCAAAGAGGCCAATTTTTGTCCATAGTTAATGTATCATTGTTATTAGCAATTTTTAGCTTTAAAAATTTTTTTGATGATGAAGTAATTTTCTCCTTCATCTTCATCCTGGCCTTACCATATGTCTGCAAAAAACAGCTATTATCTCTATGTAATCTATGTGTTATCTGTGTATAATAAAATCTAAGGGAAATTCATGAAAGAAATAAAATGTTCTCAAAAATTATTAAAGTTGTATGCAACAAAAATTATTCTGATTTGTCTTGAATCAACAATCTTAACTTTTCACTGTTGATTGCTGTTTAAAGGTCTATGCAAATTGATTTACTTTTTTGTGAGCAACATATTATTATAATATATTAATCATATTTCATTAAACATGTTAGTTACATTAAATTACTATATCTGTAAGTATTTAATTATATTAAATTCTTGTAGCAATAGCATTTAAAATTATTAATTAAAACAACTGGGGATGATGATACAGTAATATGCATTATTTACTCAGTTTTTTATATCCAAAGAAATTTGCCATCCATTTCACATAAATGCTTACTTGTTTGCTTTCTGTATGGACCAGGAATGTTCCAAAACACTTCTTATTTATCAGGTTTTTAGACAACAGAAAACAAAAGGAAAGAATACACTGGGAAGAGTAAAAAAAGCCAACAGAAAAAATCCTGTTAAACTAGAAAAGCTAGTAACTTTCCTACTTTATTTCTTTACTGGAAACCTTTTCCAGTAAAAGCTACTCTTGCTTTGCTTGGGAAAAATCTAAAAAGAAATAGAACACATATCATTTTAAAAAACTGTCTCTCCTATCCCTGTGTCGATGGATAACAAAATGGATAATAAGTGTTAGAGAAGTCTGACAAAAGCTTCTGTAAAAGTTACTGCAAAATAACTGGTAAACTCTTGGAAAGAAGAATTAATAGTATAGAGGATGAGACCTGTTTTGAATGAAGCATATAGTGGACTTACTGCCTTGATACCTATTTTATTCTGGTCTCTGGATGGAATACAGAGGAAATAAGAAAATCCCCTTGCTTGCAGAGAAAAACCTGTGACCAAGACACAAATCTCTTTGCATTTGTCAATACAGCATATCTTTTGTTTGCAAATACATTCTTCAAGTCAAGAGCTACCAGACAAAGCAGATGGGAGTTTCGCATCCAGGAAACAGTAATCCTCAAGGAAACAATTTTACAATGTAAAACACGGAGTAAGAGAGACAGAATATAAATATGCATAAAAGATTTCAGTATTTCAGTGAATTCAGTGAGGCATGGCTTAGACTATTCAGAAATATTGAAGACATTTGGTTGAGTAGAGAAGAGGAAAGACTGAAAACTGAAATTTAAAAAACAAAACAAAACAAAAACATAATCAAGAAGGGGAAAAAAAAAAAAAAAACAACAAATCAACACAAAAAATCCATATTGAAGGAAGAACTCCAAAAGAAGTAGAATAAACGAAGGTGTTTTTAAACAGACAACTGAAACTACATTTTTGAAAGGGAAGAGGAATGATACTATGAAAACAGAAGGCTGGTCTGCGACTTCTTAGCTGTAACATGAAAGAAAATCAGTAACTACCTTTGCAATGACAACATTGTCATGCTTGAAGAACACAATTTCCAAGCGCAATGCTTGCTAGGAAGAAGCTTTCGAGTCATTCTAAGTATAAAGAAAAGCTTAAGGATGTAGTTGATACTTCATTGGGCTTTAATTATGTGCATGTTATTACTACTAATGAGGATTCTCAAGATGAAAGAAGCTGAGGGGGACTGAGAGCAAGCTTGTGAGCAAAGCTTTCAGATGGGAAACAGAAGATCCGTGCTCAATTTCTAGGTACCACATCCTCCCTCTGGGTCTGCCAATGTTTTTTGCCTCGGGAATATGAAGGGAAGAATAAGTATATGGTTCCAGGATAATATAATGATAGATGCTATGATGATTGTGAAATTTTTATGTAGTGTATTCAATCCTGTAAGAGAAAGAAGGCATTCTTATGGAATAAAAGTGAAGGGATATTTTTTAAACGGAGATGAGGCAAAGGTTCCTTTTCAGGAGGTACCAAGTAACAAAAACCCTGACTATGTAGGATTATTCTAATCTACCTTACTTCTCCCCTTCTTTCCTTCTTTCATATTTGTTTTATAATATGAAATTACTCTTGAGTCTTTTCACATTTAGGAAAAATAGCTTTGAAGAAGTTATAGGAACCAGTCCTCATGCTGAACCGTAGTTCAGAAAATTCTGTCAAATTGCATAAATTGCGGTTAGAAATATGTTTCTTGTGATATATGCAATGGAACTTTGGAATATTTTGCAATGGAATTTATGGAATCCCCTCTCTTGGGGGTTTGGAAAGGCAGATTAAACATCTTTCTTTCAGGAATGATTGAAATGTAAAATGTATTCAATTTTATCTTTAGTTTGTGCTAGATGATTGTTCAAGATTATCTGGCAGGTCTGGAGTTTTGTTTATTTGCTTGTTTAATACCTAGCACAGAGGGCAAAAATTAATTGAAATAGAGATAGTGAAGTGCTGGCAAAGGAAGTACTTTTATATTATTTTTGTCTGTGCATTTGCAGATACAGTTGTATTGCATTGTAGATAAACTTTCATTTACAGTTGACCAAAAGGTAAAGATTCTGTAGACCTTTTAAAATGATCCACAAAATCATAAGAGAAAATTATGTAGCAGAAACAGTGATAAGCAGACTGTAATGTAATATTTTCCAGTAGTGTGAAGAAGCTTATATAGTTTAAAAGTCAAGAAAAAAATCATTCACTTATGCTCATAGTTACTATACACCCTTGCCAAACCTCATCAAAAAAATATAAAGGAGTACAAAGTGATAATCTAACCATGAAGTGGAGAAAAAAAATGCATGTGCTAAAAATAATTAGATGAATCATACAAATATCCAGTTAGTTTTACCAAATTTTATTCTGGAATTACAGCAACAAGTTTGTTTCAGATGTGAATCGTTTAAAGCATCCAAAGACTCCACAAAGTCCTACATTAGAGAACAAAAAAAGTGGAAGGATGATATCTTACTTCCAGTACCCTAGAGGCAAATAATTACAAGAGGACTATGTTTTCAGTAATTCAGAGAATTCTATCTTTTGGCTTTCTGATGACTTTGGTTGCTATTTAGGGATTACATCAGAACTAGTGATGCTGAAAACCCCCATAATGATTAACTGCTCAGAAACTTTTGTGTCTTTAAGCAGTAAGGTATTTGTTTATTCAACGTCGGGAACAAGCTAGCTCATGCTGGACAAACTTGTTCGAAGGTATCACACAAAATCAGGTGTTTTATATAGTTTTCATACATGATTTTTATACATATTCTTATGATTGCAACATCTATACATATTGATAATAGGCGGAGTGTAGGTGGGGCTTAGGGCGGTGCTTCTTTTGACACTCAATTTCGAGGGTACATCCAGCCTTTGGCCTCAAGTTGAGGATCTTTTTCTCATCTTTCTTGGCCTGACCTCTCTACCTTTCTATTGTTCTTGCCCCAATCACTGAAGCTTGGAGAAAGCCTTTGCTTTCAGCCTAGGCCTGTTTCTCCTATTCAAATGTCTACCTTATCCTACCTTATCCTACCTTATCTTATTACCCCTAGGCTTATTGTATACTGTTTTTAGTATTCTTCTACGTTTTTGATCCAGTGAACACAACAGAACGAGTCTTAGCAGCACAGCCAGAGTAGATGTTAGGGAGAGCTTTCTCACCAGGCCCAGATCTCTCAGTTAACTCTTTTAGGACTCACCCTTGTTTCACTAAGAAACAGAAGACACGTGAGCTGATGGAAGGCGATTTCACAAAGTTATATTGAGTATATATATGTATTTGAAGTCAAAAGGAAGAACAATTCAGTCTTAATATTGCACAAAAATAAAATTACAGACAAATAACTTCAAGAAAGTTAGATGGATTAATAAAAACTTGATCTTGTCTGGTCTTTGGAAATTCTCTTTCAAAGAGGAGAAGGAAGACATGAGAAGCTAAACAATCTGAAATGTGTCCTTTTACTGTTCAGTGGACAAATCAAGTCCTCCTACTGATGATTCAGTTGGAAATAATATAGAATATATGACTATTGAACACTTCTTGGCATGAAGATCAAGTACTATGTACTTTTAATGTACTATCTATTAT